>NC_137219.1:4301760-4354260 GCF_949987685.1 Ammodytes marinus
CCTCAGTTAACCCCTTAAAGGAATTCATTCAAATTAGAAAAAATGATTCTCTTTGTCTGCCCTACTTGATGATGCAAATCTAGACTAGCCAACTCAAAATTAACATTGTGAATATGTGTCCAACGCTAAAATCTATTCATTTTAATCATGTATTTGCACAAGGTTTTTTTTGGGTTTTCAACTCTACAAAGAGCCTACAGCCACGCCAGAGGCACTATGAGCCAAATAACATAAATATTAATTTCTTACACTGACTGACTGCACAATAACAATTATTGTCTTATTCTTGAATTTTAATTTAAAATGTTCTCTGTTTTAACATTTCTAATTTCCTTTTATAATGTGTTTCTGTAATGTTTTATGTGAAGCAATTTGAATAGCCTTGTTGCTGAAATGCGCTAATTAAAATAAAATGCCATAGTTGCCTTTGAGCTCAATGCTAACGTGTGCATCCTAACAAGCCTACAATGAAAAAGCTAAAATATTCATGGTATGCGTAATGTTAACCATGGTCACCAACCTTGTTATAGCCAGGTGGACCGATCTAATATTTGACCAGATGATGCCACTAGCCTATATGAAATGTCTACGTGATTGTGTTTTGAATGGCCTGTTGTCTGAATTGTGCTATATAAATACACGTGCCTTGCCTTGCCTTGCCTACAATGAATCCCGATGGGGAAATGAATGTGGCAATGCAGCCAACAGGTGTCAACACATTTCATAACAGAAACTACAGAACAAATGTCAAGCTCTCTCTGGAACAAGACGAAAGGTCCAGGGATCACATAAAGTAATTAGGATTCATCGTTCAGTTATACCGTGATTTTACAAAACTTAAAATCGACCAACGTTGCCTATCTTTAGAGCTAAAAATCCATGAAATAATCGGCACTTTATTTGAATATTCAAAAGAAAACATTGGGTGTACAACTGTTTAAATGACCAGTGGTTGTAGTACAAACATTCTTCAGTCTTACAGTTAGGTCTCATTTTGTTTCAATTTAACCTGCCTCCTTTTTGAAAGAAATTTATTATTTTTCAGTAAAAAAAATTGAAATACTAATATATTCAGACTTGGCACTGAACTCCTGATCTACCTAAGTACCATTGGGAGTACAGGTATAGGAGATTGATGTCTGTCATTTTTTGTAGTAGAGTGAGTGTGTGTGTGTGTGTGTGAGAGTGTGTGTGTGTGTGTGTGTGTGTGTGTGTGTGTGAGTGGTTTCCCCTTGGACGTAGTGTGATGGTAGCTGGCAGCACCGGCCTTGTAAACCGAGCCTGCTGCCTATAAGCTCCTCCGTTGTACATTAATTCCCCTCCCTTCAGATCAGCTCACTCCGCCAGTGATTACACTGAGAGCTGAATATGGAATCCTTGGATTTTGACTTGCGGACACACGATCATAAATGCATAAAATATATATTCATGAGAAACACACGTGAAATATTTTTTTCATGTGTTGGTATGCCAATGAGCACGGCGTAGGGATTTGCATATGTGCCGTACATTTAAATGCATGCATACTGCAAATGCCACAAAGCACTCAAACTCATACAGTATGCATACACACACACACACACACACACACACACACACACACTAGTGCAACAGACAAGAAATGGCAAACATTTGTACACGCAAACATACTTTACGCATTGCTGCACCATTTTGAGCGTCTTTTGCTCCTGTTTCATTTCCATTCACTGAAGGCAATTCTTTGACTGTCTTCTGAAGTCTTGCATCTCTAAGTGACGAGCACAACCATGGCTACAAGCAGGGACAGCTCAATCAATCAATCAATCAATCAATCAATCAATCAATCAATATATTATTAGAAAGGCCCAGACCCTTTGACACAGTGCACCTTCTCCAGTCTGCAGTCTCGGATTGGATGAATTGTCGCTACAGTACATGGCTCTATGTCACTGCACAAACAAACATGGCAGCTGATGGTAGCGATAGAGAGTGAAGAATTTATTTTTACAAATTGTTACAGCATCTTCATCATGCAAACAGTTGAGGTTTTGGAATGTGGAATGCGATATTTTGATCAAGGTGTGCTTTGGTCCGGCTTAAAGACCTACTTCACCGGTTGGAATATGAAGGTGTATTGAACTTGGAGATCCTATGTAGTATAAATGTGCAAAAAAAATAAAAAATCGGATCGTCCTAGCCTGAGAAAAGGCAGAAAGAGTGTTTTAGGGTCTCACTGTCTAACCCTACATTTTCCTTCTTGTGACATCACAGTAAGGGTCAGGATTAACAGGACAGCTGGGCCAAGGGAAGACTGAGGGAAGACTGAGGAAAGAAAAACCTCATTCATTATACTATAATAGTGATTTTATAATGATAGAACGCTGGTTCCGTATGGGTGAAGTATTCCTTTAACTTTGGAGCTGTATTAGTAAAATGCCCCTAGAGTTGTGGACAGAGGCATTCATGGACAGTCGGAAATCTGATAATCCAGCGATTGTATCTGTGTTTTCAGCTTCTTGATAAATTGGGTAAATGTTTTTAATTTTCACAATCTTTATTTTATTTTTTTAATTTGATTTTTTTCAAACCCGTTGACGGGTATGCTAGTTTTGACATTGTGTTCTATTCTTCTTATTTTAATCCTATGCCCATAACAACTGCTATTTACCCTTCTGCTGGTCAGGTCCCATATGTTATTTAACCTGCACCAGACAGATACACATGTATTAAGAGCACTGGGTTACTGCTTTGTTTGTGTGTGTGTGTGTGTGTGTGTGTGTGTGTGTGTGTGTGTGTGTGTGTGTGTTTGTTTGTATTAACCTCGCTGTTTGAGTGCATGGGGCGACCTGCCAGAGCACACCTGCCCTCTGAACCCCTGAACCCCCATTGGACACCAACACTATAACCCCACACACACTTCTGCAATAACACCATAACTGAATGTACCTGACCTTAACTTTGGTAAAACAAACAGCAACTTATTCAGGTCGAGTCCCATTAAAGGCGTATCCGCACTGCGTTGAATTAAAAGCCACATTGACAGAATGATGGATAATCCCACATATTCGGCTCACTCGGCATCCCCCCCCCCACTCACACACACACACACACACACACACACACACACACACACACACACACACACACTCAGTTCACGCTAACCAGTGCTCTCTCTATGCGCCTCTGGGTAAAAGATAGATAGACATAGCGCCAGTGTGCAGAAGAGATGGCCTATTTCTCTACACAGGAAGCGAGGGACAGAGGGAGGGTATGAAAGAAAAGAAGAAAAAAGCCTTGGATGTGTGTGATCACCTTGATAACTATAACAGTGCGGGGCTAGAAGCGAGAGGGGGATATTAAAATAAAAAGGGAGAACACTCGTCCCTGGGTCTTAACAGGAGATTTGCCACCCGAGTGGACTACCATGAGACCCTCCAACACGCACAAATGAGCCCCCTCTAATTGGATTGATATCGGACGACCGGTGCAAAAGCCCGCAGCCCACTAAGGGATGAGAAGAAAGGGATGAAATAAAGGAGGTGGAGATAGGGAGGTTTGCTGTCAGGCTGCGGATGAGCCTCTAGCTACAAGGGGCCCACACTGTTAAACTACCCCCCCCCCCTTCCCTTTCTTATCTTAACACCAGGAAATGGACTAAACTCACTTCTGTTTAAATCGGATTCTAAGAAAAATCGTTACATGTGAAATGTGTCTGAAATAAGGTAAAGCTATAGAATGAAGTCCCAACGTAGCATGGAACTTATCTCTAAGAGTGTGTTTGTATGGTTTTAAAAAAGCTGTTCAGAGACATTGGTGCTTTGGAAGAGAACAAGCTGGTTATTGTAACCCCGCAACACAGATTTCAGAACCTTGGATTTCTTCTCTTTAGCAAAAAGGAAGAAAGATGGATGATTGTGAGACGCCTTGAGCAGAAGTCAGCCATGTCAAACAAAAAGTGCCAGGTCTCGAGAATCCCTAGTTTCAAGAAAAGGGTTTTATAAATACAATTTATTGTTCTTAGAGATGCAGCATCCGGTGTTTGCGCCTCCACACTGTGTAAGGACAATTTCTTCCAACATAAGAATGTTGAACTCTTGAGCGCAGTTCCATTTTTAAAATATTTTTTTTCATATTTTTATATGTACATATTAATATTTCTACTGACCTGTTCACACCATTATGTTTATATCTGTTTATAATTTACATCTGTTCATATGCAAGTATTTCAGTCTGGACCAAAGTGGTGGGAAAGCAGACCTTGCCATCTCTATATATAGACACATGAAGGGCTCAAAAGACTAAGTTATCGGAATTTTCTTAAAAGCAATACGATTGCTAAAA
Source organism: Ammodytes marinus (assembly GCF_949987685.1). NCBI lineage: Eukaryota > Metazoa > Chordata > Actinopteri > Uranoscopiformes > Ammodytidae > Ammodytes > Ammodytes marinus. The sequence continues at coordinate 4,306,081 of NC_137219.1, forward strand.
ATTCGACACAATCACAAGAGTTTTCTTCAGGCCAGAAGTTTATAGGGATAACAACTAGAGAATAGAGTATCCAGTTATTGGTCTAAATTCACCATCAAAGCTTCATATGTCATGGTGGAATATTGGTCTTAATATGTCTTTGTAGATGTAGTTCACAAGTTTAGAACAAAGAGGGATTTATGTGATTACAGTGGTGAAACTAAAAGACTTAACAGAGGATTGCATATGACAAAAATGTCTCTTGGAGTTAGTGTGAACGGTTGTTAATGTAGAGCCTTATCTGTTCCACAAGACAGACGAGCTATTATTATGTTTATCTTACATTTCACTTAAGATTACTTTCACCTTCAAGCATGAGGTATACAAACCCAGAACAGCAAGAATCCCAAGTGCATTAGTTTCAAATAAGGATAACTGCAAAGTGCTATATCTAAGTGCAACATTTAAGGGCAAATTATTTAAAAAAAAAAAGTTGTATCCATCATCATCATTTTATTAGCCAAGATGCAGTCGCAAAGAGGTGCGTTTATAAGATGAGTAGACTTTCAGCTGTCCTGTTGTCACTGGAAAGCTTGTTCCCACTCTTCCTGAAGTCAAAAGTTTTCATTCAAAAGTCTTATTTCACGTGGGACAAGCTGAAACCTCCACATTCTTGCAGTAGTATCAGTGAGATGCGTTTGTTTTTTTCCTTTGTTTACTTCAGTGGGTCATTTTTGTCAGTTTGATATCTGACATATCGGGCGATGCCATTTTTATTTTTGCCTCGGCTTGTCAACAGACCACACAATAAAAAGAATCTTAAAACCAGTTGACAGGCAGCAAGAGAGACTTGTAGCAACTCCTATGAGGGTTCCTGGATGGGTCTTGTGTATCAGATATCAGTATAAAAGGAAAAGAAAAAGAAAAAATGAATAGCTTACTGCCACATTTCCACACTGCAGCTATAGTAAAAGCACTAAGCGCTGTGTTGTATTCATTTGGGGGCCATTTTGTGTCATATGGGCTGGGCTGCACGGTTGGCCACTGACAGGTTTTTTGTGACAAGGCCTTCATCACTATCAATGGGCACAAGTAAAACTGAGTCGCGGTGGCATGTCCCAATACCATACCCGTCGCTATGGGCGGGCCACAGGGGGCCGGGCCCGCCCCCAGAAATGCTTGTGCCCCCCCACTTGGGGCACAGATCTCTAAAAAAAATGACTTTCATTTTTATTTTATACTATCATAGTAGCTAATTGTGTGTTGATAAATACTAATGTTGCATTCTTTATCATCAAAACATTTAAAACATAAATAAACAATGGTGTGATTTTGTTTGATTGATGGGAGTCTATCTACACTGCGACAGCCTATCACGGCCTTACTGAAAAGAAAGTAAGGCTACGTAACTACTTCAATGTAGCCGCTCAACAGTTACCGCGCATTTTTGAAAGTGAAGCTGGATGACTTTTCGCCGGCTTACTATTTAATTTCTAGTTCATCATAATCGATATTCGGTAATGGTTGAAAAGCCCACCAACAGTCTCCTCTGCCAAATCGGATCGTCAAACTGTTGTCACTTTTCGAGCCGCATAACAGACTACTACAAGCCGAAATTATGGACTTGTTCAGCGCGGTGACACTTCTGATTGCGTGAAGCCACAGTTTTGCACTGTGGGAACTCTGCGCTCCTCCAGCCACGGCCATCGAGGCTGTGCCGGAGACCGACCCCGGACCGAGTCCAAGCAAGAGAAGACGCACAATTTACAAGAACCTCCGCGGATTTGCAGTTGAGGAAACAGTTGGTCCGTCACAAAGTGACATAGACGAAAAGACTGAGCTCAAGAGAGTATTTTACAGTGTTATTGATGCTGTTCAAGGAGAGATGGATGCGCGTTTTGGAGAGCGCCGTAGCGAGCTCATTGGCGCACTGGCTGCTTTGAACCCGGAGGCCGAAATATATGTTGATGAGGAGGTGAGCTCGGAGAAACGCCGCCTCCCGCTGTACTGATAGAAGGGACTGGAGAGAGCACAGCCCTGCCTCCACTCAAAGTAGGCTACCGTGTGTGTGTGTGTGTGTGTGTGTGTGTGTGTGTAATGGCAATGCATATCCCTCTGTTGACTGCTTTAAAATGCAATGTTTGAGATATGCGTCTGGTGTTATATGTTGAATAGTCAAGTGTTTTATGGACATACATAACATTGCTTCTATGTAATGTAGGCCTATTGCTTTAAATTATGAGGACTGATGTTATAGGCTAGGCTGCCGCTGTTGGTTAGTTTAACGTGATGATTACGTGCTGCGCGAATAGAGTATAGGACTATTAAAAATGTACTGTAGGCTAATAATAATTGTGCCCCCCTATGCATTTCATATGCCCCCCTTAAGGCTGAGGTCTGGCGACGGGTCTGCCCAATACACTTGTGTGTGTGTGTGTGTGTGTGTGTTTGGGGGGGGGGGGGAGGTTGTGTGTTGTTGTGTTCAGCCCTAGATCTGTCCCGGCCGTCTCACTGCTTCTCAACTGTGACTCGGTAGCAAATCAGGTGCCAGTGTGTGTGTGTGTGGTAGTATGTGTGAGTGTGTGTGTGTGTGTGTGCGTGCGTGAATGTTTGCCAGACGTGATAAATATTCCATCTGCTGAGAGGACCGTTCCCCTCCCCTGATCCCCCTGCAGAATGAGCCATGAAAATACCAGCTTGTCTAACTGTCTGACTATGTGTGTGTGTGTGTGTGTGTGTGTGTGTGTGTGTGTGTGTGTGAGTGTGAGGGAGTGTGTGTGTGAGAGAGAGTGTGTGCTTGTGCGTGTGTTTTGTCTTGTCACTCTCTCTGTCTTTAGTGATATCAATCCATCTAGTCTCTCTCTGATCTAAGGGGAACTGTCTCTCCTCCTGTCTGTCTGCATGTCTATAAACCGATCTGTTCATCTTTGAGCGAGGCATATCTGCCTGTCTACCAGCCCGTCTGAATACACTATGAGAATGTATCCCAGCTATTGGTCCTGCATCAATGATATTTGAATTTCATAAGGGCCTTACTTACTTTTCATTTGCTGCACTTCGAAGAAAGAGGTCAAGGGTTAGGGTAAGGGGGCACGGAGAGGTTAGAATTGGAGTGACACACACACACACAGACACGTACACAGACTTACATACTATTTTCTATTATATAGTAAGAACACTTAAACGTGGTACGATCAGGCTGTGGGACCATCGGGCTGTGGGAACATAGACAGGCTACTAGCGAACCGCTATTAAAAAACAAGGGTTGCTTCTTGACGATGCAGACAAAGGGCTACAACCTGGTTTCAGTCAAAATGAGGTTGAAGCAAAAATGCATTGTTTGTGTTTTTAATAACTAATTGCCTATTCCTTATTGATCCCGGAAGTTCAAATCTGTCAATATCTTTCAGCACGGTCTTGAACTGTCATGGGCATGATGAAAAAAAAAAAAAAAAAAACATCCTTCCATTTTTTTCCTCTCTCTCTCCAGCCATAATAATTCTCCTTCATCATTTCCCTTTGTGGGGTGAAGTGGATAAAAAGCCCCCTTGTCTCAGAATGTCATCTTCACATCTCACACGTTTTAGTATGCACTTTTTTTAAAAAGGGGACAAAGGAATATTTATCACATGTCTATATGCTCTGCTCTGCTGTGAACCTCGAGGTCTTTACGTTTGATGGCTTGTCACGCTGTAGCATGGTCGAGGAATTCAAGCGTGTATTCTGTGCGGAGAGCAAAATAAAAGCCAGTGAAAATCATTGGGGATAAAACTGTCTGCTGGAAAAGTCTCTTGACGTGTCCTTTGTGTGACTTCTCACCATGTCCCTGCTACTTTAACAGTTTGCATATCTAGTCTATACTATGTCCAATTGACATCTAATTCATCTCATTCCCTTCAGTTAGCATGGTAACTGTGCAATCTTCTTTTTTTAAATGGCCCCTATAGGCAGTCAGTGGTGAAATCTGCATTCTGACGAAAAAACTAAGCAGGTTTTCGCCATAGAGAATCACCCTGCGTTCCAATCCACATACTTACCTGCTATTTAGTATGGTAGAATGAGATTTAGGATGTCCCAAATACATGATCTCAAACTATGTAGATATACTGTAGTGCGACAATATTACTCCCTCTTGTGTGATATTGCTAAAGTATGCCCCAATTGTAGCATACTGCACTCAAAAAAGTGAACTCAGTGAGCTGTTGAATTTAATTAATGTTTTTATGTCAAATTTAATTAACATGTCTGTGTTGGCTTTTAAAACGTAACCCACTTCAGTTGGTTTCACTTAAATGTAAGACTTCTTAAAACCAAAGAACGCCAGTTGAGTAAATACAAAGTAACAGTTTTGAGTAAATCGCACAATCAAGACTGAACACACAACAATTGTCCTAGATGTGTTGCCGTAGGCCAGCATTGCGCATGCTCGTGAACGTGGACATCGGGAGCAAGAAATTCAAACGTCGCCATCTTGACTACAGACGCATGGCAAGCACCAAGAGAGTTGTACTGAACAGCCATCTAAAAATCCTCATAAGTTTGAAATTACCTTTAAATGCAACATGTTTTCTTTCTGCAGTTAGGGAAGCAAGGCAGTGTGAAAAAGGATTTACCTTTTCTGTTTTTTGGTAAATAATTCTCATTGCTGGGTCCATAATCTCCAATGTGTTGTGTCTCTTAGCCTGTTATCTTATATATACACTGTGTTGTTATCCAAAGTGTGAAAAACATTGCATCGTATGACATTTTCTTCCATTTCAAACGTTTTGGTCGTAACGTTTGACGGCAAGATATGCCTATTGTATTTGCATTAAACGTTGTAATTCAACTATACTACTTGTTTTGTGTACTCTTGGACCGATATCTTATGCACTATTTAGTAATGTGATTTGAATTAACATAATTATTATATATGTAGAAGTTGTTGATAATATATAATCAGGTGAAGTACGTTTTGTCAACCAGTTAAGTAAAACAAAGTACAGTGGTTCCCACACTTACATATATGTAAGTTAAGTTGGAACTACAATGTGAGGTTAAGTTAGTCTTGCTTAATAAAGTTGAGTCATATTAACGTAAGTGGGTTAAGTCAGTAGAATGATTATCTTTGTTGGTATTACTCAACACAGTTAATTAAGGCAAATGTAGCCATGTTATGTTGAATGTACTTAACCTAGTTAAGTTGGTTGCACACAAGTGAGTTGATTCCATTTTAATCATAATTTTCAAATATATCTAACTTAACTCAGTTGTGTGGAAAACGTTGACATAACTGTATTAAGTAAATTCAACAACTTATTTTTTTGAGTGTGCACGCTAACAAGATACTTTTTGATCGGATGTAGTATCCTACATTGTATGTAGAATAGGAACAAAAAGGTATACGATTTGGAACGCAACCTCAGTTCCACTTCTAGAACATCTTTTCAGTAGCTAGTAGCATGACAAGCAGCCGCCCCGGGGGACATGGTATTACTCTGAGGTTGATGCCTCTGGCTGGGTGTATGACCTTCAGGGCTCCCACTGTAAATCCTTTACATTCATCTGGTGTCACACGCTATCTCAAAGTGACAGAGAGCCCGAGCTTTGATAGGGACTCGTATTCAAAGTTTAATGATTCTCGAGGCTCAGACTAAGTCCTTTGGAAAAAAGCTGTGGCTGTAACCTGTCTCCCTCTCTCTCTCTCTCTCTCTCTCTCTCTCCTGATCTTGATGTGCTGGTGGGAGACTCAAGTAAGAAATGTATCACAAAAGAAAAGTGGCACTTTGAGGGCAAGATTGTGTGTGTGTGTGTGTGTGTGTGTGTGTGTGTGTGTGTGTGTGTGTGTGTGTGTGTGTGTGTGTGTGTGTGTGTGTGTGTGTGTGTGTGTGTGTGTGCGTGCGTGCGTGCGTGCGTGCGTGTGTGTGCGCGTGCGTGCGTGCGTGTGTGTGTGTGTTTCAAGGAGGGTGACAAAAGTTGATCAAGTTGTGCCAGGCTGAAAATAGTTTGTGCTTTCATAAACTCTGCGGTTAAAGGTGGAGTCAGTGATTCTGGAGAACGCTTGTTGTCAAAATGACTTTTTATCAAAATCAGTGAATATCTCCTCACGATCCGCTACCTGTCCGTATACTGTGTGTGCGCTGAAATCAAAATCTAGTCTTAATACACAGCCTAGGCTCTGTAAACTAGTATGTAAACAAAGGCTATGTAAACAAAGAGGGCACACCATACCTTTTTATCTAGCCTAGGCTGTATTAACAAAGTATTCGTGAGGAGATATTCACGGATTTTGACAAAAAGGTGATTTTGACAACATTTTATACACAATCGCTGACTCCACCTTTAACTAGGTTACACTTGATCAGTTGTACTACACGATGAGATTTCTGCTATTTATAAAATGTGACACCAAGTCTTTTTTAAGAAGCAATGGCTCTTATTTCTCACTGTGGCATTAACCAAAATGTCTGCACAATGTCTGAAGAGGGTTAATAAGGTTGGAGGTGATGCTTATGGAGTTCTCTATCTGTTGTTGCTTTCCACTTATCATGTGAAAACGATAAAAAGTAGTAGAATATTTAGACCTTTTTAAGTCAATATCTGTGTCTGTTGAGGAAACTGTGTGAAGTGCCTTAACACGCAATGCAAGAATGGCTAAGTGTCAAACCCTGTAGTGACCCAAAGTGAGGACCTCACTCCAAATACAATCCAAACAAATTCTCCAGAAGACATAGAAATTTCACTTCTGATTTGTGTCTTGGTGCAGGTGGACAGTAACCAAGTGCATTTCAAAGGGTGTGTTGTATACATGATTTATACCTTAACGTTAAGCACATTTCACTGAGAATGAATTTTTTCCCTTGTTAAAAATATACTTTGTATTTTATTTCTACTTCATTTTAGCCATTTCTAAATTATTGAAATATTTTTTATACCTTTTGCTGGTACGTCCAGGTTTTTTCTTAGCAGTTGAATCAACAACTGAAACATTTCTTGGCCCGCGCCATTTCTTGGCTAAGCTCCTGCGCCAGTGTCAGAGAGGCCAACACCAGTTTGTAAACGCTGCCATACTGAGAAATACAGAGAGAGTTTAACGGAGCTGATAGGCTTAATCAACTTTTGGTCTACTCATTTGGCGATGGCTTGAAAGTAACTGACATACATTCAAAATGTACGCACTGTAGCTTTAAAACTTTAACTTGTTTTGTGCCTTGTAGACTTCTTACATCCAAACACTCACTAATTGTATTCCAGGCCAGTGTGTTTGTGCTATTTTCTCTTCCATAAAAATACACACACACAGTGAATTCTGCATTTAGACATCAGTAGATGCATGAGTGACTCGCTCCATTTCAGCTGTGTGCACTCAGGAGGACTGTTTGGCTTAGATTGCCTCCGAGTCAGTTACCAGAAAACAAAAGGCTGTTTTCTTTTAACAACAAAGTGTCTTTCAATAATTCAAAAATAACAAATAACTTCTCTCTTTTGGAGAACGCCATTTTCTACATCCTCTATATAAAGACATCAGGGAGAAGCCATTAAACTTTAAATTCACAGTGACGTTCCTTTCATTCTAGGGTAAAAAAAAAACATGCTTTCATGATATCACTGTCTCTGTTTCTGTCTAAGTGTGTGTGTGTGTGTGTGTGTGTGTGTGTGTGTGTGTGTGTGTTAGCGTCCATTAAACACAGCAGCCAGGGATGTTACCTGCTGCTATATAAAGTGGAGGAGGCAATGGGCTTTTATGTACGTCAGCTGTGCAATAGCAAAGTAAACTGAAAGCCTCCATTTTTAGCTCTGTGTTTTTAACGCTGTGTTTTAACTCAACACAAAGACCTTATACAGTATGGCTGAGAACTAAAGAGGTTAGATGTATAGAAGACCATATGCGGCACCTTTGGTCCGTTTGGCCTTAAAAAACAAAAGGCTGTATGCTAAAACATTGTTCCCCATCATGTGCTCTATACATCTATATCAATAAATAAGTAAATATTTCAAAAACACACAGCCATATGTTACTCCTGTTAGTCGTCTCCTAAGGGAAACTCTTGCTTGCTTTAACGTGCAGTGTGTAGCATCTATTGTCATTTTTTCAGAACAGACTTGGTAGCAATGGAGAAAAATATTCACAAGTATGTTTAATGAGTATATCATGTGAGCCGAACTTCATCCATACTTCAATGCATGCAGCCATAGGTAATGTTTTCTGAATAGGGAAAATTAACCCAATCTTTTTTCACAATTTGGATATGGAATCGAAGAACAAGTAACCTAGACAATCAAGACTAACAACACAATGGTTCTGTATGTGATACAATATACAATATTTCATACCCATCAATTTAGCCTCAAGATAACATATTGGTATTGGCCATATTCATAAATAAAACCATATTATTCAGTCTTGGGTGCCCCTGATGTAAATACCATTTGCCTCAACACCCACCAGTACAAACAAACTAACACAAATTATGCTTTTTACCTTACACCAGTAGTTAATCTGCTATGGAATCTGGCTATTTGTAAAAATAACTTTCCAAGCAGAATATTGTGCATGTGAGGGAGCTGTGTTGTGCCAATGTTTTCACACTGAAGAATAAGAAGCAGAGAGGGTGGGAGACTTCAAAGCAGCTTTTTGGTGCCACCACGGATTCCATGGATAATAGACTTAAAGGGGGGAAGATTTATCAAACACTTTAGGACTCCAAATGTGAGATGTGAATGTGAGCGAGAGAGACAGTTTAAAGTGTGGCGGAGATGTGTGTCTGTGTGAGAGTGTGAGTGTGTGTGTGTGTGTGTGTGTGTGTGTGTGTGTGTGTGTGTGTGTGTGTGTGTGAATGTGAGTGAGAGACAGTTTGTGCGGCCGAGATGTGTGTGTGTGTGTGTGTGTCTTTGTGTGTGTGTGTGCGTGTGCGTGTGTGTGCGTGTGTGTGTAATGTAGCGTCTGTGTTAAGGAGTGTGTAGATCACACAATTGTGTTTGTGTCGACAGGCTTGTGTGTGTATGTTTCCTAGGTGCGTTTAAGGACTTAAGGCAGGTTCACGGGTGCCATCTTTCGTTCTAAATTCGTGAAGCGAATACATGCAAATGAGCAGCAGGCCTGCCTGCCCACACTTACACACACACACACACACACACACACACACACACACACACACACACACACACACACACACACACACACACACCATCTCCCTCACAAGCTGTCCACCTACAAACAGACTTTAGAGAAGGCACAGAGGGGCCAACAGTGGAACAGCTTATTTATGCAAACCTCCGCTGGTGATCCGAGCCAAACTCCGATACGTGTCGGGAAAAATTTCCATCAGCATATAGTCATCGGCCATTGGAGAGCCCTATCCGTCACACTGAACCAGCCAGTATTGGAAAAAGCATTAGACGTAGGTTAGGCTCACCCCAACACCAAGGCTGCAGAACGTAAACATTGGAATTGACTTGATGATTAAGCGTGGCCGAGTGTGTGCACGCTAGAATAATGGCCCTAATACTTATCAATATTAAGCAGGAGCTCTTTTCCTCTTTTCCTATTACAGACTCACAGCCAAGTCATTAATTGTGCAGCGTTCATGAAATATATGCAAATACGCCATTGACATTCTGATATGTAAATGAAGTCGCTGTTTTTTTCTTTCTATAATGAAGAGAGGAGATTATACACTTGCTTGTGGATGGAGCAACACAAGAGCGTCGTAAAGAAGCAAAGAAATAGCAACTCTAGACATTAAAGGTGGAGTCAGTGATTCTGGAGAACAGAATCACTGATTTAATATCAGTGATTCGCTCCTTTCCGTACTGTGTGCACAAAAAAAATGGTGTTAATACACAGCCCAGGCTCTGTAAACTGGTACGTAAACAAACGGTATGTAAAGAAAGGGTGCCCACCGTATATAGCAACCTGCCAGTTTACACAGTCTTGGCTGTAAATACCAGATTGCTTGAGGGTATAAACTGCAGTACAGGTAGCGAGGAGATATTCATTGATTTTGACAACAAACGTTCTCTCCAGAATTGCTGACTACACCTTTAAAACCTCCACATAAGACATAATAATACAAGTACAAAAGAACAATTTCATTCATTCATACATATTGTTTGTTTGCTTGCTACAGTCAGCCATGTTACGAGACATTGCTCCACACACACACACACACACACACACACACACACACACACACACACACACACACACACAAACAGACGGATTGTAAAACACACTGCTGATCTCAACACGGACATAAATTGTGACAAAGTGTAGAGGCTGTGTGTGATTATTGATCCCGGTGTGTGACGCTTGAAGGCACTGAGGACGATGACAGGTCAGGTCCAAGAGATTTTCTGGCTTCAATTCTTAAGACTAAACTCTTTCTGGAACTTCTGCTGAAGTGCACTTGGGCAAAGCACATGGATTCAAACTCCTAGTTTCTGTGTTCTATACAGACAAATTTCTGTTTAGTCAAAGATGCTCCGAGGAACTTTCAGATTTGGTTTATTCTCCCACCCCCTTTTGGACAAATGCGGTAGTGTTTTTACTACGCCAGCTGTAGTTACTGGGTGAGCGTACCCATGACAAAGGTAAAGACAGACTATATAGAAATATAATTCTTTGCACTGATGCTCTTGTTTGCTGTTAAATGTCATCTATGATCATCAGAGGAAAAGTGAGACTGTTTCAGAAATATTTAAAAGTTCCTCCTAGGACCTTTAACGTGTGTATTTGTCCATAAAAATAATCTAGGAGAGGGGACTTAGAAGGTAGGACAGAGGAAGTAAAATGTTATTTGATAAGTTACAAAATAAAAAACTGGAATGGGAAGGTCATAGAGGGAGAGAGAGAGAGAGGGAAACGGGGGCATCCAAAGACGAGTAAGGTCCCGGAGAAGGGATGATAGCACACAGGTTTAATTACAGGTCCAGTCCCCCTGTTCTACGGGTCAGACTATGATTCACAGCCAACGGACAAGCAGTGCTGTGTGTGTGTGTGTGTGTGTGTGTGTGTGTGTGTGTGTGTGTGTGTGTGTGTGTGTGTGTGTGTGAGTGTATGTGGCGGGCAAGCAGCCACAGGCCCCAAAGAAAGTCCATCACCTTATCATTGCTCGGAGGGTCAAAGATATGAACTCAAACTGTACAGTGTAAATAATACCCACATTGTGAGGGGGACAGAGGAGCAGACAAGGTGAAGAAAAGAGGAGGAGAGGAGGAGAGAGAGAGAGGGAGAGAGGGAGAGAGGGAGAGATGGAGAGAGAGATAGAGGGAGAGAGAGAAAGAGAGATAGGGAGGGAGGGGGCGAGAGAGACAGACCAAGAGAGAGAGAGAGAGGGAGAAAGAAGGGGAGACAGACAGGAATAGAAATTGATTGAGAGAGGTGAAGTGACAGAATTCCTGTCAGAACTCCATCTCTATTTCAACATGGATGTTGATGCCGGTGACTGTATATAGGTTTTAAATAATTGACTGTGTTGAGTCTTCCTTGGATTGGTGTTTTGTCCCACTTCTACTTTCTGTTCATGAACATGAATAGTCTTATTTTCTTGCCGTCATGCAAAGGAGAATCACATTATTTTTTACAAAAGGAAAAGAATGCTGATTTTCCCTGTTACATTTCTACAGGGAGAACCCCTTCTCAGATCACCTGGCTGCATAAGCTGGATTCTTTCAGTGCCTGTTAACATACTTTTCTGATTCAATCTCTCAAACCTTTTTCATCCTACTATCTTGGCCAGCATTTCAGTGTCAAGTTGCTGCTAATGCTAACCATCACCTGCAGCTACTTCACATTTGAGGTTCCTCACTGAAAAATCAATGCAAGGCTATTTTTGTTGTACAACATTGGCTCCCTGTGATGTTTTGAAAGAGTAACCAACATTAAAGAGATCCTATTATACTACTTTTCTGGTCTTAATTTCTTGTTAAAAACTGCTATAGAGCAACCTAACACGAATCATATCACAAAAAACTATGTCGATTTTCGGGACACTCTTCCTCTTACCCTAGCGAGCACAGCAGTCTCTCTCTACACACTGGTTTGAGCTTCTCCACCCCTGCCCTCCCCCCCTGCTGCAAACCCCACTCTGTTGTGATTGGTTACCTTCCTTCCAGCAGCGGGAGATTTTCAGGAAGGTGGGGGCATGCAGCCGGAGCATGCCTGAGCAGCATTACCATACATGGAAACATGACAGAAACTACCCGAGCGTGACAGAAACTACCCGGAAATTTGAACAAGTTAGTTCTCGACCGGCTGCCATAGTGTTTAGTGCTCTGCATAGCCACCCCAGACGGTCAGCAGGGAATACGTCGAAATGCATGTACGTAATTATTTGATAGTATGGTTAAACATGACTATAAATCATTATAACAACGTTTATAGGTCATAAAAGTCTAAAAGTATCATAGGTCCTCTTTAATGTGCAATGAATGGAAAGAAAATCACAAGAAATCCTTTTAAGATTTTTTTTGTTTTTAATTTTCTAGACTTACAGTATGTCCTCATCACGCAATGTCAACCCCAGACCACAAACACTGTCTATTTCCAGCACTGTCTATTCTCTCCCTGTTTTATTTAAATTGGTTTACAGCAAAGATTCTGGCAAAATATTGGAGCAGTGAGTTGAAGAGCTGATTGCGAGCGACAGATGCTTGTTGCTGTTTTTGCTTAAACGTCAAACTTCAACATGTCATCAAGGTGATCAACAGCTTTTACTGCGCCATATGGAAATCCACTCAGCCTCGTCCAAATCTCAGGCTCTGATCACTTTAAGCAGGTAATCAAATCCTTTTAATACACCTATTAATCTATCAAAAAAAGTTATTTCTGCATGTGTACACCTCTAACAGAAGGCCCGGAGAAAGTGTTGCTTCATTTTATTATATTTTTTTTTTTTTCAAGCCAAAATAGCGGCATTTAAGATCCACACTGCTGCCAACTAGTACAGAAACATATTGGGGTTAAAAAGTGTTGGCATGAGGAAAAAAAACTGTGCTTATATCCCACACTTATGTTTCTGTGGAGAGGGGGAATTTGCAAACCATAAGTTGAGAGAAAAATATAACAGTAATGGCCGTATAAGCAGGGGTGAATGGTGCTATAGTGCAACTTAAGGGAGAAAGAGTGAGTGTGAGAAAGAGAAAGAGAGAGAGAGAGAGAGAGACATCCACTATAATATAGAAGTAGAAGAAGAGAGTGCTAATGCAACCTCAGGGACACAGATACAGTAGATGGATGAGGACTCTATAGAGACTGCCTGAATGCTTTGAAAGAACACAGGAGCTATAAAGACAGTGAATAAAACCTTATCACTGGCTCGAACAGCACATAATTATACTCTTATGCATTCCGTAGTTTCTTATTTATCGCTGGAGCTTTAAACTAGGAGATGAGAAGATATGATGCATGTTAACATAGGGAAGGTGCATTATAAGAGACAGAGCAAAATAGATTGGAAATGGTGTGTAGGCTATTGGGAGGCCAACCAATCGTAGTGTAGCATATAGCTTTTACAACTTGCATAATGTTAAAGGTGCACTATGCAACTTTTGATGTTTAAGATAAGTGAAGATTTTCACAAGTATATTCTCACAACTGAATGAATAAACTTTACTCAAAGGAAAATGTGATCCCTGAAACTAGAAAGCTTCCTGAAAAGTTGCTGTTTCACAGTTGTTGTTTACACCAGCAGGGCCCACCGTTTGGTTCACAAACATATTCTAGTCTTACGTTTGGTTCCAGGTGCCTCATAATAATTTAGTTTTGTTTATGTTTTTTTATGGTAGAATTAATAAAAGCTAAGAATGATATGTAGAGTTAGAAAAAATTGCAAATAAACTGCAGGCTCTGCAAATGTTAACAAATCCCCTTTTAAAAAAACGGTGTAGTGCACCTTTAACCCATCAGCTCCAACAACATCATTTCTATTTTGCTTAGAAATACAAAAGAAGTTGTATAGAGTGCGGAAGTTCTACTTCAGTACCACTTATATAATATTTTAAATCGCCAAGGTTAATGACTTATTTGCTCATCCCTCCCTTTCAGCTGAATGTCAGAGGCTATTTTAACAAACACAATCAAGTCCATTCATCCAATGTTGCTTGATTGAGTCAAATCAGTCGGGTGATCCAGAGAGCTATAATTAAGAAAAAAATGCACCGTTAATTTGTGAGCGCGTTTAATGTCCATCTGTTTTGCACGGAGCATGAGATCATATACTCGCAAAGCAATGAAAAGAGAGCAGATTGTCTTAGCTCACGCGTAACTTATGTGCATGAAAATAAGGACATTAGGTTGTTATAAGGACGTTGGCTCTATTCCATGTGGAAGCAATGGCATCTCGTAGTTTTTATGTAGAATAAATCATGCAGCAAACACCGAAATAAGGTTACAATTTGTCTGCTATTAGTAGAATGTGTTATCTAGAGAAAACTAAATGCTGTGTTTTCCTTTTTAAAGGTGGAGTTGGAAATGTGGGAGAATGCTTGATGTCAAAATTACTTTTTGTCAAAATCAGTGAATATCTCCTCACTTCAATGCACACACAGTACCTGTCCGTACTCTGTGTGCATTGAAAAAAATCTGGTGTTAATACATAGCCTAGGTTTTGCAAACTGGTATGTAATCAAAAGGACCATGACATTTTTTTTCTCTAACTTTTTTGATGGAGGTAAATTGGGCACATACGGTCTAGCTATGTCACCTAAATAAACACATGACTACGCAATGTTAGACAGAAAAGTGATTTCATTTTACTTTACTGAGTTGACTCACTTAACAAATGAATATCAATGTAAACCTTTCATTTGTGTGACGACAAATAAAAAAAAAAATAATAATTTAAATTGAAATTGTTTGGCCAAGCAGGGAACAACATTATGCAGTGTGTGTGTGTGTGTGTGTGTGTGTGTTTGTATGTGTGTGTTTGTCCCCTTAGTCTGCTACATGGATATAGAATGTGTGTGTGTGATGCTACTGCAGGGTGTAAATGAAACGCTGCTCTGTAGCCAGTGTCACACCATTACTCCTTTTGGCAGCTATTTAAAAGTGTCTGCGGGATTCTTTGTATATTTTCCATGTCTGTGATTTGTTGAGGGCGTAGCATGCATGCATTGCATACACGTGTCTGTTCGGTGTGTGTGTGTGTGTGTGTGTGTGTGTGTGCGTGCGTGCGGCTGTGTGTGTGTGTGTGTGTGTGTGTTTAAGTGCCTTTGGGGGTGGTCTCTTGAACTGTATGTCCACAATCCATGTTTGCTTTCTGGAATGAACTTTACAGAGCTCAAACATGACCATGTAGCATGAAATAACCAACAAAATAACCAATTTCAAAACGTTTGCACACAGTCTATATGTGTTGGTGCAAATGTCACAGCTGGGGCCGGGCTGCAGAAATCTATTTTTTTTTTTGCATTCGAATTATGGCTGGTCTGGCTTTTGGTGATGATTTGCAATTTCCTGTTTCAGACATATGCCTTAGTGAATGTACACAAGATGGGATTTCACACAAGGCAAATAGTTCCCCCATATCTTCACCCTTTCTATAAGAAGCATTTAATGGAGAATAGGTCTGAATGTACCAACAAAAAGGTAAGAAAATAATCAAAACTTCAATCAGCTTTATATCAGCCTGAGAACAAGGTATTTTAAGGTGAGGCAATGCAGGCAAAAAATTGTTGTTGAAGCATTGATAAATTTTGAGAGTTATTAGTTTTGCTTCCATAACATGTCTTCTTTCTTACTTGTATAAATTAAACGTCCAACATGTAACTTTCAATTTCACTGAACCTGGTCTTTTTTGCATCTGTATATTTCTCCCGTACAACCATCATTAACATCCATTATCTCAAGGCTAGTTTTTTTTCAACACTCAGAAGACTGAAATCTCAACTTCTAATTTTTATTTTTTTTAAAGAGATGCAAATGAATGTACATAATTACTAAGATATTGACAAATGTGTATATTTATTCAGACTTTTCTGGAACTTTTCTTAAAAATAGTTTTAATCTAAGCTATCAACTGTCAAAGTTTCATGATGATGAATATAGGCTAAAAGTTGACCCTTTTCACCTGCAGTGTCTCAGTTTAAAGTGCCGGTAACCTCAATAGCCTATAGGTGTAATTTTAACTTACTCATTACTAAAGCCACCAACAGTTGTAACTATAAAGTCCAGACTTATTTGCCAAAGGATATTAAAGCTGGGATATATGATTTCTGATTGGTCAAAGTTAACATGAGCTGACACTTTGACCAATCAGAGCGAGGCTACGATTCTCTGTTCTTATTGGCTGTTGGGACTGTCCTTTCACTTTGGCACGACTTTGTTGGTGTAGAGCGTGTCAGGGAGGGACCATAGGGGAGGGACCAAAGAGAACAAGTGGAGCGGTTGAGGTATTTGGATTCGAATCTCTATCCCAACTGCCATTTTCTCCCCAAATCCTCCACCCCAGCTTTAAGGCGTTGCGGCAAAAGCAAAAATCACTCACTCACTCTGCGCTGGAAGATGTATCGGAAAAGTGGCCGCCCGATAAGGGGAACAAATTATAACATTTTGCCGGTAAAAAATACATTCTGGAACCCCCCTCGAAAAATCACAGATGATTTTTAAACGGTGTCGGGAGTGTCTGAGGGGTAATTTTCCTATAAGTGCTTTGATGAAAGGCACCTTGGCGAGGCAGAAAGGGAACGTGGCAAGTTGTTCATTTATGCTCTATACCTCTAGACTTACCCAGGGAAAGGAACCTGACATTTTATGATAACATAAAAAGAACTTGCATTCTGTAACACGTATGGCTGCTAGTACGTTATACAGTTTGTGATTCCACGTCCTCTTCAAGCCCTAAATAGACACAGAGGATATAATGGCAAGTGACAAACCACTGTTCAGAATGACACAGGGCACCAATTAGAGTCTTTACATTCAGTTAAATGGAATTGAGAGGGAAATCAATTATGCAAAATTAGCACTTATTGCTAACTACCCTCTCTCTCGCCGGCTGTGAGCAATGCATGTGAGAGTTGTGCAGAGGAGCGCTGCCCTTTTAAGTGTCGGAAGGGCTTCGTCATAGCAAGATCAAACCGCTGTGTGTGTGTGTGTGTGTGTGTGTGTGTGTGTGTGTGTGTGTGTGTGTGTGTAGGTGTGTGTGTGTGTAGGTGTGTGTGTGTGTGTGTGTGTGTGTGTGGGAGGGTGGAACGAAAGAAAGATGTAAAAAGATCAAATGGTGCCCGCGGTAAATATCAGGGAAGGTGAAGATGAGAACGCCCAGAGGCATTATTGTCGTTGTGTTTGATGGTGCTGACAGCCATAATAAAGTTCTACAAACGTCTAAATGGCCTCAGAGGGGCCACGGCGGCTTTTGAATGATAATGATTTAATACAGTGGAGGTTAGAAGAACATCAACAAGTTAAAGCCTCTGTAAACCTAGTCTTAAATTGTTGAAAAATCTATATCTGATGTCAAAGTTGGGTGTTCCAATAAGCTTTTGCAAACATCTGATTGAAAATAACTATGTATAACAAAAATAAAATCAAAAACTGCCTTTTTACCGTCTCGAAATTTGCGAGAAATGTTTGGGTGTGGCCGTATCGTAGCGGTCTCCATGGCATTGGTCATCGTCTTTATATGAACGTTACAGTCAAAGAACTGCCGTGATTGGTTCGAAACACTTATTGTGTCACAAGAACCAGAGCATAGCCCGCCTCATCTAAACCAAAACAAAATTTAACAACAATTTTCCTTCAATTTGGTGGCTTTAAACAACCCGACCAACATATTCCAGGGGGGGGGGGACGGGGGGACGGGGGGACGGCAAACTAGTTGAAAAAGCTGCTGTGGTGAAAAGCACCGGAGCGTTAGAACTGTCCACGGGAGGCAAAGAAAATAGACAACGGTTCACTCCCCTAATTTGAGACGTCCCGTTGCCTCAGATCAGCATGGTTCTCTTCTCTGAGAGCCTTCTACCTCTGAAAAACACTGGGAAAACGGGGCGGAAAAAGTAGAAAATAAAAATGAAAAGAAGGTGGTGTCGAAAGCTGAAGTGTTGAGGTGAGAAGGCGAGAACTGAGGAGATCTCACCTTGAAAAAAAAGCAGTCGAACCTCCTTGATCAATGTTTCATCGCTGTCTCATGACGGCTGGCCTCTCACCTCTACACACACACACACACACACACTGAGACACACACACACACACACACACACACACACACACACACACACACACACACAACGATCTGTGGTATTGTAGACTTGGAGAAATGCCTGCTGCACTGAATCACTCAGATGCCGTGTTTACAGACCCACCTGCCATCTCTGCCGCTCTCTATAACAGCATAGCAACAGATAGCTGCCCGCTGCGCCAACAATGTACACCATAAAAGTGGACAGGGAGCGGCATGCATAATGCACATCATTCTGTGTGTGTGTGTGTGTGTGTGTGTGTGTGTGTGTGTGTGTGTTTGTGTTTGTGTGTGTATATGTGCATACATTTTTTTTGTTAGGTTAATCGTTATTACAGTAATCACATTTGTCATTTTACATTCCCAAACAGGTTTTAAATACATAGTAACATTGTTACCTGTGTATTTTTGTTACCTGTGTATTTTTGTTACCTGTGTATTTTTTTGTTAATCAAATATATGAAAATAACAGTAACTTTATGAACTTGACTTTAAGAATGATCCCAAGTCAAATTTACACACTCCACATTATTATTTTTATTTGTTTTGCCTGTGTGCCCATTAGCATCCGTCTGATTAGCTGCACTTGTTTGCTTAGCTCGTAGGTTGAAGCTCAAAACTCAAAGTACTTCAGAGATATTTCTTTTTTCCATTTTTATACAAGGAGCACATTACGCTTGACTTGTCATCTAAAGCCTTCTGGAAGCTTTTTAAAGTATTGGTGTTTTGCGTCAGCTGCTGCTATAGCTTCCTCACCAACAAGTAGAAGGGTCAAAATAGCAACACGCTATTAAAGCGCTAACGCTCACAGCCCTAATATTTATACATCCCGAACACACACACACACACACACAGACACATGGCCAAACACAAGCTCATAAAGTATTCAGTTGAAGTTACAGGGAGTCAGTGAGTGGTTCAACAGAGCTGACAGCGACTTTAATAGGATCTGTTGTTGAAAATAAGTTAATTAATCTTGTCTACTCTCTCTCTCAACTCATCTCCCAGTCTGCCTGTCTGTTGTTCGACCCCACGCTCCACCTTTTAATCCCTATTGCAGTCAACTCTCTCTCTCTCTCTCTCTCTCTCTCTTCATCCCTTCTTCTCATTCTGCTCCGATGTTGAACTCTACCTCCTCTGAGTGTCGCCTATTTCCGTTCGGGCGTATTTCACAGGGACAGGGGGGGGGGGAGGGGTATTTCTCATGGGGCCCTAAGACAAGAAAACCCGCTTACAAAGTTTCACACTTTCTCCTCCCACTAGCTTTTCTTGGTTCTTCACAGTTGCCCGCACAACACCCTCTGTTGTTCCAAAACAAGCTTGACTTGTGACATACACAACACCTATTTTCACACCAACGTGCCGATGAGTTGTTACCAGGAACACTCAGGGTAGAAGAGGGAATAGCACATAGGGAGGTGCCGCCGCGTCCGCAAACATTGCTTCTGATGAAAGTCGGTAAGCCAATAATAGACAATTTAAAACTGTGCCAGCTATGGTTAGCGTTATTATGATTAAAGGTGGAGTCAGAGGTACTGGAGAACGCTTGTTGTCAAAATCAGTGAATATCTCCTCATGATTTGCTACCTGTCCGTACTGTGTGTGCTCTGAAATAAAAATCCATTGTTAATACACAGCCCAGGCTCTGTAAATGGGTATGTTGCTAGCTAGCCCACTTTGTTTACATACCACTTTACAGAGGCTGAGTATGTTTTTTTCAGTACACACACCACACACACCACACACAGGTAGCGGAACATGAGAAGATATTCACTGATTTGGACCAAAAAAAGTGATTTTGACAACGTGCGTTCTCCAGAATCACTGACTCCACCTTTGTAAGTTTGCAGGTTTGCAGAGGTGTCTAAATCAAAGCTATGGTTTCCTACAAAACAATAGTCCAGTTGCATTCAAATGAAAACAATAAAAAAAACAATAAAATTAAACGAGAGATGAGAGAAGCTCATGAATAAATATAAGCAACATAACCAATTTTCCCACTTTCAAAGGGCTCATTAGTTTTCAAGTCACATGTGCAGAGGATGCTTAGCATGGAGTGGCCTTACACTCATATCAGAGGGGAATTCTCCGTCAGTAATTAATGGTGTTGATCTTGTGTAGATTTCCCAGGTGGGGTGTGTGTGTGTGTGTGTGTGTGTGTGTGTGTGAGAGAAAAACATCTTCATCTCCATAGGTTTAAGATTTTTATTTTGTTTCTTCCAATTTATAATATTTTTCTCCCAAAGTGTTTTGCCTTGGTAAACATCGCCAAACAAAACGGATTTCCATGAGGATTAATTACAGCAACAAATCAGCGTAGCCAGCAGTGGAATGTACTGATTTAACCAACGCAGGATATTAAAGCTAGCAGACCTGTGTGCAATAAAAGTGGGCACCGGAGGACAGAGCAGAGAGAAAAACTCTACCAGTTCATTGCTTTTACTGTGCCACGGAGACGCAGTCCATTACTTTGGGATCATTACATAAAAATGATTCGGATACAATTCAATATTGTACATTTAAGAGACATCTGTGTGAGCATATGGAAGTCAGCTGCTTTATATGGCAGATTTTCAATGAATTTAGTTTTCGATTAGTTTTGCCTTACTGTTTGGAACTATTTAGAATTGACTCATTGTGTATGTTTACACTTATCTTTTTTTTTCTTTGTACTTATTGCACCGTAGGGTTGGAGAGAAATGTATTTTTGATTCCTCTGTATGCCTGGCACATATTACAGAAATTGACAGTGACGTTGACTTGACTTAAAATTCAAAAAGACAGTCTCAAAAGAGGGATGACATGCTGTTTATTTATATCTATTTTATTTGACAAACAGCCCGGGCTTCTGCTATAACAGCGTCCACATTAAATGAATGAATCTGTCCGTGTCGTTTTTTTTTTTTTTTTAAAGGGAGCCATTGTGGGCTTTCATCCACTCCTTTCGGACAGCTGTGTAAAGCCCCCCCGCTTCGTTAATACCTCTCCACCTTTGCACAGGTTTACGGCCACGGATCAGTTGGCGCGGTAACAAGGGCTGACAGAGGCTTTCGAAACACACAGTCGGAAAGAGAGAGAGAGAGAGAGAGAGAGAGAGAGAGAGAAAGAGAGAAAGAGAGAGAGAGAGACATGGGGCAAAGCAGATGAAACTGGCTGGCAGCTCCTTGTCTCTAAAGGGAAGGGTGTAGGGTGTACATGGGCTGAGAAAGACGATAAATGGGAATGAGTGTAGCCAAGCGCTTAGCCGGAACATGCTAGCCCCCCGTTCTCAAAGGGGGTTGCTAATGACCTGACCTGGGGGATCAGTGTGTGACATTGACTTTGGGTGTGTGGAGGACTCAGCAGGAGTGTGTGTGTGTGTGTGTGTGGGGGGGGGGACTGATATTATCCCAGATATTTCAAGAGTCATGTAGTGCGGATAGGATAGCAATAGTCTGGTGAGGATATGTAGCAATAGGGCAATGGAGGGGCAAAGGGGGGGCGGGGAGGGGGGGTGCGCTGACCTGCATAAATGGGTCGACTACTTCAAAAGCTAAATGTCAAACACGAACAAGAAATGCATTAACACATACAGGTCGACAAGTATTCCCCACACACACACGCATGAACACACATGGAGGGCGGGCAGACAGTACAGTTACATGACATGACAGTACATGAGAAAATGGATTTATTGTGTTTGTCTGAGTGAAACAGGACTATTAAAACACTGTCAAGTACACATAATCCAAAAAGGTTCATTCCGTGTAACCGCCATGATGAATGTACTTGAATGGTATTTTGCACAGACTAGTATTAAGTTATTAAGTGACGTAATAGATTGGTTAACAGAGCATAACAACGTACTGGTATAAACCGTAACAGCGCCTGAATAAACTCAGACTGCATCAGACAAAACAGTGGAGACATATCACATATCTGAATATATTTTGGGGATATTGCTATCACCGGCTGCCAGAACATTGAACTGTTTTCGGAGTTGATGAAAGTGATTCCGGTTACTGTTTGAAAACACTCAGTGCCAAGCAGCTGCTTCCTGCCTTCTGTCAAAATGAGTTTTTTTCCAGCAAAAAAATAAATAAATTCGAAAAAGCGTCTGCCTCAATTGCATTCGAGGCCAGAAAATAACATAATGTCAGTGTGGGTGGACGGCTTTCATCATTAAACCATTTTGTGAACAGAAGCTGACTGACACCTTGATGTCAATATAATAAAAAAAAAACTCAAAAAGAGAAAGATTGAATCTGTTCAGGGACCTTGGCTGCTTCCCTACCATCCTGTGCCCAATAAAGACTTCATTTCAAATAAGTGAGTTCCAAACCTGTTTGACTTGTAATATTTCAAACGTCAATGGAGTTGTTCGTAGTTACACCAAATACACATCCCCCCCCCACACACACACACAAACTTCCCAGCAGCTCATTTAAATAACTAACTGTGGCCCAAAGAGGTTTAAGCATCCATCCAAAAACAGTTGATTCCAGGAACTACACAGTGCCAGCAACCCTGGGTTATTTGATCGCCACGCCTGGCTAATGTATCTGAAACAATACCACATCAAGGCCAATTTTTGGAATCACAAAAAAATTTGGAAGCACAACAAAATGTAACATGTTAATGTTAAACAGTATTTTGTTTTGTAATCTTCTATCCAATAATCATCTCACACAAACCCTGATATTCATTTTGAGACCTTGGGAGGTGGGAGGGGCCTGTCCCCAGTTTGCAAACCATTCATTGGACTGAATTGTGGACTCCACTTAAATAGCGCTTTTCCCTGATTTTTCACAGATCCAAATTGCTTTACATTGTTTTGTACACATTCACCCAATCACACATACATTCAAACACCGATAGCAGCAACTACCACGCATGGTGCAACTTAACTATCAGGAGCAATTTAGGGTTCAGTGTCTTGCCCAGGGACACCTCGACATGTGGCGGGGAAACGGGGATCGAACCACCGACCGCCAAAGCTGCCCATAACATAGTTATACCAAGCTTAACCTCAACAAGCTTAAGCCGTAAAATGACACTTAATATGTGTTGATGCATCGCTATGACTGGATTATTAATATTTATTGAGCCTTTCTAGACAAATATTTCTATGTTTGCATATGTCAGTATGAATATAATCTCTAGGAATCCATTGAGGAATTGTATTAACACAGACAACAGACCATCCTTTATTTATTTTCTACAAATGCAGTGATCAAATCTTGCCATCTTTGACTCTAAAATGAGACACAAACAGACACTGTATAGTTGATATCGCAATCATTGGAGTAAAAAACCCCTAATCACTCGATGTAAATGTCATCAAACTGTGGAAAGTAAAGGGAAAGTGATTTGTCATCTCACCAATCAAGACAACCGCACAGTCAAAAAATGTGTGCGCGTTCCAATCCTGCCATATGCTTCTCTCTATGAACAAGTGTACAAGTCCAGGCTGCCAAGAGAAGGCTGTAAACACCCTCCAGTATATTCCTGTTGATTAGCCGCCATCCATCCATTTCATTTTATTTATTTATTTTTTCGAGTCCAAGCGTAGTCGCATAATTCACCGCCAAGTTTTTGCAAATTGATAGCAGAAAGAAAATTGAACCAACATTATGACGTTACCGGAATAAGTGATAATAAAAAATGGTACCGACAGGGTGACAGACAGTGTGCCTATACAGATGCCAATTGGATCTCACACATCCATTGTGGTTGTCATGACAAGCCGCGTTATATAATACAGCTTCAATAAAACTTTCGCCCATGTCTCATCATCTATCATTGACTGTGGGGCCTGTCTTGGCACATTCTTGGCTTGGTCTTATAATGCGTTTTGGGGGTTTCTCTTAGCTCTCAGGAGTGAATGTACTACAAGAAAAGCTCCCGTAGAACACTGGAGTACTATGGTTCACTGTGTAAGGTCCCTTAAACGATATTGATGGGGGCCTGAACCCTCTTGAACCCCCCCCCCCTTATAAAGGCTTGGGGTACACTGAGGACCGTTAGACTGTGGCTCTATAGGGCTTTGAGCCAATCTAGAAGGTTTATCAAAGATCGGACGGCTGTCTTGTTCCGTGATGTGACCGTGTTGAACTCTGGGTTTGTTCAGGTTGATGATCTGACAAGCGGTCACGGCAGCTGACAGTGGAGGAGGGAGGGGTGTGTGTGTCTGTGTGTGTGTGTGTGTCTGTCTGTGTGTGTGTGTGTGTGTGGTTGGGGGGGGTCACTTTATCTACTGCCTCGTGACGGAGCGACATATAGTCAATTTTGTTACAGCAAAGTCAAAGCTTTACTTTAATTCACTGAAACAAAAATCCCTGTTCAAGTTATACATTGGTGGCACTGTTCTAGATTTAAGACAAGATTATTAAGTGATATTTTAGCATTTTTAGATTAGATATATCTTGAAGTTAGCTAGAAACACTCATATTGAGCATGTGTTACTGTAGCAATAGGAAGAGATTTGTAATAGTAAACCAGCCTATCTCCCTGACATGTTTGCCTGTTAGACTATTGTGTCTTGTATTAAATGTCATGACATATTTTGACTAGATATTCGACCAATACACTTGCTATAAGATTCAGAAGTTTTGGCAGTGACCCTTTCCTGTATTTGTGAGAGCGACTGTGTCCATTACTTTACACCAGATAGCATCGCGCAGTATCTCAGAGAGTCAAGAGGGTTCTGACCTCAGAAGTTATCTCCTCATAATCCTTCATCTCCTCGACAGCGGCGCTATTAAGGAGTGCTAGCTAACGGAAAAAAGAAAAAGCCTAGAAGAAGAAAAGTACCGGAGCTTTGATAGTGTTTGAAACCAAAAAAGAAAAAAAGCAGTTTTTCGTGTATAGCCACTAGAACACTACTGAAACATCTAAAACCATCTAAGGGGCGATGGATGGATGATACAAGGGATTATCAAATAATTGAAATCTTTAAAATGTCATCGGTGTATAGATGGTGGAGTGACCTTAGATCAATGGTGGTGGGTTGGGACACACTTCAGTAGCTTTGGCCCCTGAAGGCATGGAGATAGACGGACGGATGGAGAGAGGATCACACAGGATCGCAAGGGGAAAGGGGGGCCAATAGACGGACTTAAAAAGCAGGAAATTTAAATCTAAAGATGAGACAGTGCCGTGACTGAGGGGACAAGGACGAGTGTCTGTAAAAAGATATTCCCTGAAACTCTTTGTGTCTTCCACTCCTCTCTCTTCTATCTAACTATCTCTTCTGTTTGATCTTGCCATTGTCCCAAAGTCACTAGACAGGTTTTTTTTTTTTATATCTTATATTTACTGTTCCACATGAGAAGGCTAGATCTTAAAACATGTCCTTTCTAAAATAGATTTGCCTTATTGAAGCCAACACAGCCAAAGACGGAGGCTGGCCGCATCGCAACAGGCTTCAGTGAATCGATTTGAAGAAAATATTGAAGTGTGTATATGTGTGTGTGGATGTTGTTCTAAGGGGTGGATGTTGTGTGGTTGTGTGTTTTATCTGTTCTCTTGCCTCTGTTCCAAACGCCCAATCAGATTTAGACTAGGTGTAGGTGTTGACTGTCCTCCTCCACACCTCCGAGCATTTTATTTTTTCCACCTGTTGTTGTGTATTTGATGTATTTGCATTGAATATTGTGTATGTATTGTTGTCTTTCCTTTGAATCTGTTTGAACTCGACATTGTAAATGAGGGTCACCCCTCAATTGGTCTCTCGAGGAGTTAAATGAAAATGAAATGAAAAATTGTTACCTCTGTTTTGCTACAGTATATTCTTCTCCTTTTTTGTTATTTGTATGCTGCTTTGCAAGTGTAACTAAAAAAAGGGAAAATGCGAGGGAGTTGGCAGGACTGTACACCGCCACAATAATCTGTAATGGAAGACGCCAGGGGAAAAAAAAACTATTTAAATTTTCAAGAACGGGAGATTGAAAATGACTTTAGCGGTGGATTGCCAATGTTAATTGCCTGGAGAAGCTGCTGTACGGCACAAAGGGGTTTTTTGCGCAAGTGTTATCAATATATATTTTTTTTCTTTCGAGAAACCCTCCAAGCAAAGAAAAAAAAAGAGACTAGATAGACCCCATAGTTCTCTCTCACACACACATACATACACACACACACACACGCACACACACACACACACACACACACACACACACACACACACACACACACACACACACACACACACACACACACACACACACACACACACACACACACACACACACACACACAAACGGGTTGCAAAGTTTGCCAGTTTTTCTAAATGAACCGGCAAGTCCCACTCAACAGGCGTATAAAGAAAAAATCAATACCTCTGTTAACCGTCCATTGTTTCCAAATGAGAGGCACCAAAATGGGGCTCTCTGGTCGATGTATATTGCCACCGTCATCGCATTAACAAACACACAGGCTTTTTTTGACTGTGATTGACTGGCACACCAACATACACCCACCACCGCTACCTAATTGGAATTTACTCGGAGGAGGAAGACAAAAGAGAGGCAGCTCCCTTTTGTCACTGACAGGATGCCATGAGGCCCGGGGAAATTGAATTCACATCAAGAGGGGATTTTAATTAGACCACTTTGTACCTTTCATTGCCACCGGAATACAATTTACATTTATTCTTGTGTTGCTAAGCCTCCCTTCCGTATACCTTTAGTTTCATGGCTTTGACTTATCTTAAGGCATGTCTTAAATTGTTTTGTTTGCATACGATGTGTTCAGAGCAATGAGTTTGGGGGTTTCGTCTGTATATTGTTTAGCAGTAGAGCTTGTTTAAAGGTGGAGTGAGCGATTCTGGAAAATTATTGTTGTCCAAATCACTTTTTTTATCCAAATCAGTGAATATCTCTTCGATCCGCTTACCTGTACATACTGTGTGAGTTCTGTGCTCTGATACATATGGTGTTAATACACAGCCTATAGTCTGTAAATAAATGGGCGTGGTGCTAGCTATGGTGGATTTCTTTCAGCGCACAAAAAGTACGGACATAAAGGTGATAATTGTCGTCTACATTTATCATACAGAAAGCATATAACCATGTGTCTCTTCCTATGTTCATATTCATTATAGAGATACTGCAACCCCAAATTTGAACATGAACTTCAAGAAACAGGAAAGAAAATAAACTGAAGTCCGTATTACATTGTGTGTAGCAATCACTAAAATCCTCCTTTGAAATGAATCACAAAAAAATAGTAAAACTGTAAAAGTGTACTTAGTGCAGAAGACCTTGAAGGCAGGATTTATCAGCTTAGCTTAAAGGGAGATGATCCATTGAGCGGAGATATGGATGGGTTTCGCCCCGTCTTTTCCTGAGCTTAACTTCAGACCAGCAAGAAGCTAAACCCTGATATTCACATGGAATCCATCCCAAGGCCCGTAAGACAAATGTATCGATGGTTTAAAATCGAGCATTTAACTCGATAAAACTGATATTCAACCATGCTCTCACTGAAATCCCTTAAAGCTTACAACTTATGACATCATTTATTAAGTTAAGGTGCTACGAGGAACTTTGTTTGTGTTTAATCTTACACCCTTTGGACACAAGAGGTAGTGTTTCCACTACGCCAGCTGTAGTTCCTGGGTGAGCGTACTCATGACAAAGGCATTAAGAAAACTATATAAAACTAGCAATAGTGTGTTCTCAATATTAGGGTCGCCATTAGCGGTGTGTGAGCTAATATTGCTAATATGGCCGCAAATGGAGGGTCCCTTGGAAGTTAACTTATCTTCTTAAAGGTGAAGTAAGCGATTTATTTATGTTAATATAAGTGTTAAATCGCTCTTTATTCATACAGTGATCACTTACATAATGTGCGCGTTTCATAAAGCCGATCTCTCAGTCAGCTGCTCTGCATGTAATGGGCAAATACACTTTTTATCGGATCCCGAAATTAATATCCAATCACAAGAGAGAACGCTACAAACCGACGCTCATGGTCTGACTGCCGGTGCACGCTAGAGGACAGATGGGTGAATGTTTATGCGCCTACAATGGCGGAGCATGTAAACATCCTTCCCAATGTCTGTTTTGATGGTTTTTATCATGTTTTATCACAATTACTTATCTGAAATGGTGCTAGATAACTTGCTGTTTGAAGACCGCAGTGCATTAATGTGGTGACGTAGGGACGAGCGAGGGGACCGCTAACTGCAGTAACTGACAGGAAGTTAGCTAAAAGAACCATTCCGCTTACAGCACCTTTAAGTTTGAATGTATACAGATATATACAGAAAGAACATGTTTTGTTTCACTGCAGTTTCTCATTATTTGACCTGATAATTCAACCACTCTAAAAACAGAATTTTGGGACAATGGCTTCCCAGAAAAAACAAAGTAAAACACACTTTGCCACTCCATATGGTTCCAATAATGGAAGCAAACATCCCTGAAAGTCTGTTTGAGTGAACACAATGTCACACAGAAAGGCAAACTGATATTGTTCAACATATGGTACTTGTTTAATATGGTTTCAATGCAAAAACACTGACTTTGAGTGATAGATATTTCTGGGAAAAGCGACAAGACACAAACAGTCATATCATCACTGCCAATAAACTATTTATTTTATATTTTTTTGGCTTCTAGTATCAAAATCAAATCTTGAAAATCTCCCAAATATTACCCCCCCCCCCCCCCCCTCCCCCCACTCTTCCATTCTGCCTAGGTGATGACGTGGAACATGCGAGACAAAGACATATAATACACTGAGCGGCTTAGACAGGCAACAGAGGAGAAAGCGTGTAAGAGTGGTGAGCCGCAAAGTCTTTCATTAGCCCTCGTGAATGTTATCTGGCACGCATCAGACAGACAGACAGACAGACAGGCAGGCTGGGTGGGTGGGTGAGTTGCCATACTGTGATTTGGCCCTTGCTTAACATCCCCATACCTCCCCCCACCCCTCGTTTGGCTTAGGCAGTTGACAAGCCTGGCACCGAAACCTGATTTCCGAGTCCCCGATTTTCACACTCCGCCTATTTCGATCACACAAACACACACACACACACACACACACACACACACACACACACACACACACACACACACACACACACACACACACACACACACACACACACACACACACACACACACACACACTGCACGCCAGAGCCGAAACTGAAGCCCTGATTAGAAACCAATTAGCAGAAGAGGGGCTGCTGGGTTTTTGGCTCCTGCTCCGGCCGGGTATCTCTGCCTCCTGCCACTGGTCTGCTCTCATTTGCTGAGAGTTCTCAAGGAAAAGTAAGACTGCAAGTAGAGCAGCTTTAAAGGTGGAGTCAGCCATTCTGGAGAACACTTGTTGTCAAAATCACTGTGCTGAAAGAAAATCCAGTGTGAAGGCTATTATGCTCTGTTAACTGCATGTTGCTTGCTACGGTGGACCCCTTTGGTTTACATATTGTGTATTCACCCTTTTACAGAGCCTAGGCTGTGTTTAAACACCAGATTTATTTTGTCAGCACACGCAAAGTACAGACAGGTAGCGGTTCGTGAGCAGATATTCACTGGTTTTGACAAAAAGTGATTTTGACAACAAGCGTTCTCCAGAATCACTGACTCCACCTTTAATATGACGACAGAAATACCTTGCCCTTGGCTCCAGTTTGTGTTTCTTTTTTTCTTTTTTTTTTTAAGATATTTTTTGGGCATTTTTATGCTTTATTGATAGTGCAGAGAGAGAGGTGAAATGGGTCAGAGAGGGGAGTGACATGCAGAGAACGACCGCGGGTGGGAATCGAACCCGGGTCTGCTGCTGGGCCCGGCCCGGGAGGGGGACGCCTTACCGACTGAGCTAAAGGAGCCCCCCAGTTTGTGTTTCTTATGTATTTATCTTTCTATATATAAATATTTGGCTTTTGCGATGATGATGATGATTGCCTTAAAATGAAATGAGCCAGTTGATTTGTTAAAATAAACGGAAACACTGCTACAGTTGTTTTAAGATAAAAAAAATGTCTATACATTCCATAATCCTTAGCCCTGCTGCTGCGATGACAAACTGTCCTGGATATGGCAAAACAAATATCTAGCCCAGTTTCAACAAGGTGATTCTGAGCATTGACAAAAACTGCTACCGGAAATCTGGGGTTTGAGGCTGGCCCACAGAAAATGTTCCAGACTATTTTTCTGTCTACTCCAGAGACATTTTTTGCCTTGCCTTTTAGTAACATGAGGAAAACCCTGACACCATATTTTGTGGCTAATTGACAGGCGATTCTTTTTCTAGTGGATATTTATAATAAAGAGGTCGAGAGAGGCTTTTCCTTGTTATGAATGGGTGTCCTCAATACCAACAAAACAAGTAACAAGCGAGTATAAAACTTTCGGTTTAATTGGGCTTACTGGACATTTTTAGGGGAACTCAGTTTAGCAGATTTTAGACAGAACAGAATAAAAACAGGTCAATTCTGAATAATAGTATGGCCACTTTTCCAACGTCATTATTACATAAAGGCAATGTTGTCATTGTCCTCAGTAATGGAAAAAGATGGAACATGTTAAATGATAGCTTCACATTCGTCCAGTTATAGTTGCCATGCACTTTGTCCAAAAGTTCAATACTAAACACTGCTATAGTGTCAAACTCACCCTAAGAACAAACACTAAAAAAACGCTTGAATATTAAGTTGTTGTTGTTGTTGTTAATGTACAGTTCACTGATTTCAATCCCACAACAAAGGTAATGGATGATTTGTTCACAGTTGCAAAACTAATCAAACTAATTATGAACGGTTGTGAAACATATCAGGACGGTAAAAAAAAAACTGTGGGAAGCCTGGATGACAGTAATCAGTGAGCGTGAAGCTGTGTGTGTGTGTGTGTGTGTGTGTGTGTGTGTGTGTGTGTGTGTGTGTGTGTGTGTGTGTGTGTGTGTGTAATACTAATACATTGGATCATGTGAATGGAAGCTGAGGGGCCTTGTGATTATCAGGAATATTTCTATGTCAAAATGAGGATATCACTGTCTCCTCCAGCACCTCTCTTAATAAAATACTGTAGAAATAAAAGCCCTCATTGTGCGGGTTTGGATAATGGTTTTGGCAGCAGTCGCAATGAGACATTTAAAGTTCCTTATCCACTTAAATATGCACTGACAGACACACTTGCATACTTAAAAAAATACTGTGAATACTCAATGAAGGGACCTTGAAGCCTTTTTAGCTATGGCTAGTTTCATTACCACTTGTCATTCCCTATGCCAATCCAACTCTATGCTACCTTTTCCCCACCACCACTCACAAAAAAAAGTTTTCTTCTGATTAATTGCACCCTTTTAGGCCTTTTTTTCCTCTCAATCAGCCCAGACCATTTTTCAAAGCCTTTTCATTACAGAAAAAGTTAAACGTCTGGTCCATTGGTTACAGTGGCAGTTAAATGCCATATCCTTTCAGCAGAGGCAAGGGCAGGGTAATTGTCTCTGTGGCGTAATCGTCCCTCAACAAAAGCCGGTTTGGAAAATGACAGGGTTTTAACATAATAAGGAGCAATGTCACCGTGGTTTCAACCCACAGACAGAATCCTACCCTATATACACCAGCATCACTTTGATTCCATTCTCCATTCCAGATAAGGTTTATCTCCATCTTAAACCTGCAGTGTGTAGAATTTTGGGTTTTATTTCCTAGCAGATTTTGTAGAAAGTAATTATAATATCCAGAAGTACATTTAATTTGGTGCATAATAGCTGATTTTTTTTTTTTATTATTATTTTTTCCCTTAGAAAGGGTCTCATATATGTCCATATTTCTGCATATTTTGGACCAAGGCCTAGTGCCGCCATGTTGAAAGTGTCATAGTTGGAATGTCATCAGGTGCATTGTTTAAAATTTAGAATTGTTCTTGTCCTTGAAGGCCACTGTAGCTTCTGTTATTATTCGAAAGGGTTGGGGTTACCCAGGGAGTGTTGCATTCTAGGACTTTGTAGAACGTTCTTGATGATGTCATATTACACACTGCACCTTTAAAGTAGCTACGAGGAACTTTTGAAATATTTCTGAAACAGACTCATTATTCCTCTGATGATTATAAAGAATCGATCCTATATCAAAAGGAAATCCATTCTTTGCAAACCCCTTTTCAAGTTACCACACTTCAGAGGGGGTCAGAGTGCAGGGTCAGCCATAGTACAGCGCCCCTGGAGCAGTTTGGGGTTAAGTGTCTTGCTCAAGAACCAGCCACCACTATTTTTATAACTAACACCCTCCTGTCCAGTGCCGGGGATCGAACCAGCGACTTTATGGTTACTGGTCGGCCCCTCTCCCTCTATGCTACCCTACCACCACCCAACTTTAAATTATTTTGTTGAGTCATAATACACTTTGAAAAGGCAGTGTGCGTAGAAGCCGGCTGTGTTTGCTTTTTGCCAAAACATTATCTCTTCGCGGAGGAGACAGTTGACAAATTAAGTCAATAAATCAATCAGACAAGATGGATTAAGTGTCAAAAGTGATATCCGCAAGTAAGATGTAGTCTGACTGCAGATTGGGGTTGGACTGAGACAATCTCTACCATCTCTATACTGGTGGAGATTTGGATCAACAGGTGTGTTCTGCATAAACAAAAACATTTAAGGGAAAGCGTAAATGAAAAGAAAATTCAATAGGTTATTTTTTCAGCATGATAGATTTTAGATCTTAAAAAAGCAAGGCGGGTGACACACTAGGGATCTTAAAAGCAACTCAGTTCTGGTGAGACACTCAACAGAGGATACATATCATATTTTTTTTTTTTTGTAAAGACGCCCAACGACAGCTTGGAACTTCACGTAAAAATACAAATCCCCTCTCTTTGCGCTGTCACACACACAGAAAGCTTTTTCTACATTCACATCCTCCCTCTCTCTCTCTCTCCCTCACGCTATGTTTGCTCCGGTAATTCCCTGACACTATTCTCTCGCTTCTATCTGTCAGAGGAAAACTTGAAAAGAAACAGAGGAAGAATTCAATATATATATAGAAGGGAAAATCAAGAAACGGTGACAGATGTACTATAGCAATGGGGGACCCGGTGTGTGTGTGTATAAGAGAAAAGGACTATGATTATGAATTAAACATGTGTCTGGGGGTGGGTGTCGGTGAGGGGGTGTTTTGAAATGTCAGAATAAATGCATTAAGCGCAAAACTTTTCAAAAAAAGCACCATAATATTGTATGTGACAATTTCAAGGTTATAAAAATAATATGCTAAGGAGCAAATTATTCACTCGCTTTTACAACGCATATGTGATTAGGCTGAGTAACTGCTGAGGGCAACAGAAGGATTTTAAAACGTCGGAGGGAGGCCACTCAAACATGGCGTGTTTGTGTGTGTGTGTGTGTGTGTGTGGTGGGTTGTTAATTAGGAAGCTGTTTGTTCAGAGTAAAATGTTCATCTTATGATCTTTACATCATCCCACACTATCCCCCTATGCGCTGTTCTATCTGTCCTCTGAAGCTCATACATATATAATGATATATATCTCCCTATGCCACACTTTTGGACACTCACTGCACTTTAAAAGACAGTAATTAATACTGCTACATTTACCCAGAATTCAAATGACTGTGTGTGGGTTAGTATTGACGGAAAAAAAAATGAAATAATAGAACTGCTGCCTTTTTCTGCTGATCTTTCTTGCCCTTTTTTCAGCTCATTATTTTTGCTTTACGCCACGGTTGCTGTAGCGCTGTCTCAGTGCTCAAATGAAACCAGTTTTTGGCAGTAGGATGTTGCTCTTTTAAACCAACAATTGCTGATTAAGTCCCCCATACTAACTGCTTCCTGAACAATGCCAAAAAGTAACTAGAAGTCGGACCAAGTAGCAGCTAAAAATATATTTTCAAACATAAATAAGAGTAAATATTGGACTTATATTCTTAAGGTGGACACAAACATAATTCAAACTGAATGCCAAAGTCTTTGGGTATATTGGGTGTATAAATAGCCAATGGTTTGCCAACATGTGAAGCTATTCTAACAGCTAATATTGTGTAAGGTTGTGTTTCATCTAGTTGTTCTGCCTCATTGTGGCCAAAGAATTATGAATACAGCTTTAAGGAAAATAAACCATGGAAAAATGCCATGCCTTGAGAAGCCTTTTAGGTCCTATAAAGCAGGGTCAGCCATAGTACAGTGCCCCTGGAGCAGTGAATTGCTAGTGTAGCTAACTGTTGGAAACCCTTAGGGTATCTGCTGATAGCTAGTACCAGCCCAAAACTGGTGCTATTGTTGATGCCAATTTTAAAATCTGTATACCGGTACCTCACTGTGTGGAACTCATGGACATCATGCAATGAGAGTCTTCTGTGGGCTAGGATTATTAAGTCTAAAAGACACACCAGTTTCTTTGTAATGACAGTATCCTCAATTCACCAGAATGAAATGAAGTCACGTTATTCTAAAACCAGAGAATCCTTAACTATTAAGTCTTCCCAAGTAGCAAAGCTTAGATCCAAATGCAGAAATGGAAACCTTGAAGATCCCACGTCATGCCAGAGAAAACTACTTGTAGAAAATGTGCACAAATACACAATAACATTAAAATTAAACTTCTGTCGCCCCCATGAGCAATTTTGAGTAATTACAACATCACTGTCAATGCACCTACTTGAGATAAGCTTTCGGCGATAGCGCATGGATTGTATGCCTTACACACGTCCATCCAGGTTTTTTCTTAGCAGTAGAATCAACAACTGAAACATTGGACGCCTGGATGCTTTTCTGGTATATATAAAAAACTTACACACTATAGCTTTAAACTTATTAAAGTGTTTAGTATCTGGACTTTATTACTTCTAGCTCTCCTCAAGATGAGATCCTTCTACCGCAGTGGACAATTATGCCACGTACGGAAAGGCTACTTTGAAACAAATCTGTTCAACTGCACTGGAAAGTTCATCAGCAAATAATTACCTAGTGACGAGCGGTAATCAGTAGAGAGCTTCACTCCCAGCGCTGCAGCCGCAACACTATAATTACTTTCTGCTAACTTTGCTCTAGACTCCTCAAAAGTATGAGATCAAAAAAGGCTCTTAAGTTCCAATCAGTGAGTGATTTGAAATGACATCATCTACAGCGTAAATGGGTGAAATAACAGCTGAACAGTCATTTATTTTATGATCTCGCTATAATAACCACACATAGTCATCGAGAAATCAATGTATATCTCATTTTGACATTTTGTTTGACATATTCTCACATCTTTTGTTTTGGCTTTCTATCATCAGTCATGATTTCGTCAAAAAAAGGAATCACGTTCAACAATTGTGTCCGCCTCCGCAATTTGATTATGGTGTTCTTTCTCTCCAAACTGATGACAGCTTCCATTTTAAAACACATTATTACACACAATCAGCAGCAAAATAGGCCCAGATATATAATCAGCAATGGCCGCCCTTTTCCAGTCTGCTGGGTCTGTTATAGAACATGATACTGTTGGTTTGCCTTTTGTGAAGGACCCCTGAAGTGTGTTGAAGATTCTTTTTTGGCATGTTCAAGCTTTATTAGATAGTACAGAGTTGAAATGGGAAGACAGAGAGAGAGAGAGGGAGGATGACCTGCAGTAAAGGTCCACGGGTCAGATTTGAACCCGCGACCACTGCAACGAAGGCCGGAGCCAATATGGTACGCGCTCTATCCACCACGCCCCAAGCCTCTGCAGTTTTAAGGGATCCTCAAATAGTCCACACTTAAGCTTAATGACGATCAAGCTGGGAAATATATATATATAACCCCAAATTAGTGAGTGGCTTGGGTTTATTATTTCTTTCCAGTCAATCAAAGGTGCAGTCAGCAATTCTGGTGAATGCTTGGTGTCAAAATCACTTTTTTGTCAAAATCAGTTAACATCTCCTCATGATTTGCTACATGTCCGTGCTGTGTGTACTGTGGCGCTGAATGAAAAGCCGGTGTACACAGCCTAGGCCAGGGGTCTCCAACAGGTCGATCGCGAGCTACCGGTAGCTCGCGGGCGGGTTTTCAGTAGCTCGCCTGATAGGTTGACCGACTTGTTAAAAAAAAAAAAAAAAAAAAAAAAAAAAAAAAATTTTTTTTTTTTTTTTTTTACAAGTTAAAAATCTGATGAAGGTAAATGCACCTCTTCCCATGGTCAAAACTTTGCGATTTGCGGTAAATAAATGTTCACATGTGTCTCAAAGCGTTTCTCTATCAGCTGGTGTGTGTGCTGCTCTGCAGCTCTGCATGCGGCCATGCATAACTACGGCATGCACTGTCTTTGACCTTTGCATAAATGTATTTAATCATTTTAAGGGGAAAACACATTGTATTTAGTTATTTGTAAAACAGCCTGCTATAGTAGCCATACAAGATTTATTTTCTGAATTTCAATGCTGCTTTATTTTTACGTTTTAAATTGGGAAATACATGTTCCAAAACGACCAATAACCTCTGTATTTAAAAAGAAATCATGCAAGTAGGCTAATAATAACCATTAATGAATTATAAGCTATCGCATCACAGTAGGCCTAATTGTCCACAATAATCTCACAACAGCCCCTATCTAAAAAGGAACTTTAAAAATGTACAACTGTAAGGTCAGTTGTCTGTTTTATTCAAATAAGCAGTTGTTTATTTCTGTAGTGCGTATTGGCATCTTTGAGCAAAATACCCCCAAAATTTTCGGCGCGCCGCGTTGCGCCGCGCTGCGCCGCGCCTCCTCCACACCTGTGTGGTGACCACCTTCACTAAGACATTTCCTGGGGAAACACTGTTGCGTCACAATAAGAAGTGTAGTATAGACATTGATGTCAATTTTCACTGATATGTGGCCCACAAAAAGTGTAAAGTAATGTGTTCTTGGACCTTTGATGGGAAATTATTTATGATAAGCATTGGGTATTGCAATTTCACACATGTACAAACAGAAGCTTAATTCATTTGATGTGTGCTATGTAAATAAATATAAGCGATTTGATACAAGTAGCTCTTGGCCACTTTAATTTTTTCAAAGTAGC
This sequence comes from Ammodytes marinus, assembly GCF_949987685.1. NCBI lineage: Eukaryota > Metazoa > Chordata > Actinopteri > Uranoscopiformes > Ammodytidae > Ammodytes > Ammodytes marinus. Next base: position 4,343,187 of record NC_137219.1, read on the forward strand.
TCTCAGTTGAAAAAAGGTTGGAGACCCCTGGCCTAGGCTCTGTAAACTAGTAGGTAAACAAAGGCTATGTAAACAAAGGGGGCCTCACCATACTGTAGAGCTAGCAACATGTCAATGTCAATGTTAATAACACTATTCACCTAACGCAAAACAGTAACAAACCCTGAGTGAGCTGTTCATGTAGTAGAGGAATAATAATAATATGCAGATGAACCCACTCGACTAATTAGAGTTATGTTTGCAAATATGTTGGGAGCGACGCGGGCATATAATCACTGAGGCATCACAAGACTGCAGCAGACAATATGCTAATTTAAATGTGAAGTGAATAGGCGCTAGTTTTTTTTTCTTTTTGTTCAACTTTCTTTTTAATGCACAAGTTTATCCCACTGCAAGTCAACAATATGCAAGACACAGCGCGCTAATCTGGCTTACATCTACTTCACACACCTCACTTCATCAAATGGACACATTAGATTAGACGGACATTATTGCAGCCCGAGACACCACGGGCATTTTAAAAAAGCCTTGTTTGGCCTGCATGACAAGTTGTTGTAGAGAGGAACATCTATTTATCTGTGGTAGGAGCTCAGGGGAAAAGAGTTGAATGCATACACACACGCACACACACAACCACACACACATGCAACCACACGCACGAACACACACACACACACACACACACACACACACACACACACACACACAACAGCCAACACATTCTTTCAAACCAGAATGTCCCCATAAGGAGAGTGGGCTGTCAAGTGCTGATTCTCTATTCTCAGAAGGAAAGCTATGCCAGTGTACACACACACACACACACACACACACACACACACACACACACACACACACACACACACACACACACACACACACACACACACAGTGAAGCCAAGGCTGGAACTCAAGGACACTTTGGCAGTCATTTTGCTGAAGAAACCGATGCTGCCTTCAACTGCTCCACCGTGACAGCTGCCATTTCTGAGTTGTGTGTCAAGATTTGTTGTTGTTAGTGTTGCAAACTATCTCTGTATGGCAGCGTTTTACAACAAATCATGTCAAGTCATTCATGAAATTTTTCTCACCCGAGCTAAGGGTCCAAGGGCAGGGTGTCATACTGTATGGAATGTAAAGCCCACTGAGGCAAATGTCTATTCGTGATATTGGGCTATACAAATAAAACTGATTGGATTTGAATTGACTTGGCATACATACAAACAATCCCCCCCCACCCCTCCCTTATAACCTTCAGGTTGAATGTGCTGCGTCTGCCTCCCTGTGTGTCTGACTGAAGGGATCATTGGGCCTGGGTGAGAGACGCCCTGATGCTTTGACACATCTCTCTGACAAGGTGAGATTATTTGCAGAGAAAAGACTAGAACTGACTGCAACCCCCCCCCCCCCCGTCTCACTCTCTCACTCTTCCAGCTTTCACTCATGGCCGCCGGCTCATTCATGTGTTTGAGTGACAGCACATTATCACAGTGACACGCGATTTACATATGATGTGAAAAGACGAGTGAAGACAAGGGGACATATATAGCTTTGATTCCTTTGGTGCAGCCTATAGTGTTGCGGACAGGAGTGCTGCAAGTGTGTGTGTGTGTGTGTGTGTGTGTGTGTGTGTGTGTGTGTGTGTGTGTGTGTGTGTGTGTGTGTGTTTGTGTGTGTGTTTGTGTGTTTGTGTACTTGTACAACTATTGATGTGACAACTCATTTGAGATTTAGACCTTAGGAGTGAAGACATCTTTGTAAAGTGAGGACATTTTGGCCCTTAGGTTCTTACTTGAGGACAGGCCTTTAAAGGGCTGATTTAGGGTCATGACTTGGTTTTAAGGTTTAGGTATGCAAAAGGTTTATGTAAGGTTTAGTGGTTAGTGTAAAGGTTGGGGTTAGGCAATTTGATGGTTAAGGTTAGGGTAAGGGGGTAGGGAATGCACTTGGATGTCCTCACAAGTATAGACGTACAAGCGTGTGTGTGTGTGTGTGTGTGTGTGTGTGTGTGTGTGTGTGTGTGTGTGTGTGTGTGTGTGTGTGTGTGTTCAGTGTTTTTGTTGAGGTGTAGTGGAACATCTTGTCTGGGAGCCCCACAGTGTTCCAGAATGCAAAGGCGTCTTTCTCTGTGTGCTGGAACCACAGCTGCGGCAAAGGGAAATGGAGTCTGAGATGAGGAGCTGTCATCGTCGACGCTATAAATCTCACAAATTCAAATCCTGCTCTCCTCCTCCTCCTCCGTACGTACATCCCGTTCCCATACAGCCCCGCACTAGCTCTGCAGGGAAGGGTTTTCTCCTTCTCCATGGTGTGGGGAAATTTTGCAGTACAATAAAAAAATAATAAATAAATACAACAACAAAAAAGTCAGAGTTTGTACCACAGATGAATTTTAAAATAGGAACCAGAAAGAACCAATACTTGCATTAGAAATGACTTTCACACCAGCTGACACAAAGAGATGTACAAGTGTTGACATGACATGATTAATAGATTTGCGTATAGAGAGGAAAAGCTGTGTGTGTGTGTGTGTGTGTGTGTGTGTGTGTGTGTGTGTGTGTGTGTGTGTGTGTGTGTGTGTGTGTGTGTGTGTGCGCAGTACTGGTGGTCGTTGCTTGTGAATTCAGTGTGAGATTTGATCGAACAACACACCACATTGACAGACGCATGATGCACAAAAGCCCAAACACTGCACACGCGCACATCTGCTGTGGCTCCACACACACGTAAAGACACAACAATGCAATTCACCTGCAGACTCGAGGCAGGTGCACAAGCGCGCACATCGCATACATGCACAACTAACCACACGAGCTGGTACGCGCACGCACACCCCCCCCCTCCCCCCCCCCCCCCCCCCCCCCACACACACACACACACACACGCACACACACACACACACACACACACACACACACACACACACACACACACACACACACACACACACACACACACACACACACACACACACACACACACACACACACACACACACACACACACACACACTTTGAAACACACTTGTCTGCATTGGCATTTTTCGCAGTCAAGCATCACCAGCAGCGGAGTCAGAGAAAAAGCCTTTTTTTTTCTATTCTATTCTATTCTATTCTATTCTATTCTATTCTATTCTATTATATTCCCACATCATCTGAATATTGGAAGAGTAAACACTGGGCTTCTTCTGCCTGCAGCATATGACACATTTAAATTGCTTCTCTGAGGCTGAGAAAACGGCACGCAAGCGTCTCCATCCAGCGAGTTTCCCCCCTCCGCTTCATTACTGTCAGTCACACATCAGATGATATTTTGCGGGTCTTTTCCGTGTGTGGGCTTAAACAGTGTTATCCCCCTGCTCTGTCCAGGACCCTATTGTTCAACCCCGTTCATGTTAATAACACAACTGGCTGATCTTGTGGGACAATTAAATATCCCATAATGCAACTTTGACACAGAGAAAAAGCAAGCGAAATTGACTCTTTAAAGGACTAATGATCGTGATGATGCTCTCACACTGAAATTGATCTTATCAGAGCTGCAACGCTCAACAAACGCATTCATTTTGAAGTGTTTTTTTTTTAACTTACCGATAAGAGCCAGCTGTAAGAAGTACAGTCCGAGGAAGTCCATTATGGAACGAGACATTAATTTCAAACGGATGCAAATCCCGGGGCGAGTGATGGTGATAAGAATAAAAAAGCTCCCTTCTTGTTTGTTGAAATTGGCACCAAAGATTAAAAGACAGACCGACAGAATCGAAGCTATTTCTCAAGTGATGACTGGCCACTTACGCTGACGCCAAAAAAATCCATAGAAATGTATGAGAAGAGAGGAGCGGAACAGAGCATAATTTTTTGTCCAACAGTCAAACTTTTGTCGTGTGGAAGGGAGGGAAAATCGGGTTACAGATCGCGCCAAGTCGAGCCGGTGATTCCAAATCAATGCAGGAAAAAACCAGTTCGTTCCTTTAGATTAAGAATAAATATTCTACGAGGATAATTCTATACATCCCTGGACGTTTTTTTCATCCGTCCGTCCTGAGCGGCAGCTTCCTCTCTCCTCTTCGCCTCCACCTGCGCACCGTCTGGGAAACTGCATATGAAACACACAAATACGCTCACACACACTCACAAGGGGCGCGCTGCTTTGGCGCACTCCTACCGACCTCCGAGTCCCACACACTACAGTCCCCTCTCTTCTGATCCCTCTAGCTCGCAGGCGGGTCGGCTTGCTTGCCTGGAGATGCCAGCTCCAGCCCCCAGCTGGATTTTTTTTTTAAATCCAATCTTGGCCAAAGTTGAAATAGGACAAGCTAAATCGATAGTCTATTTCATACTGCCATAAAAATGGAAACAATATACCTGCGCAAAATGGGGCATAGGCTATACTGTAGTCTGGTCTGTGTGTGTGTGTGTGTGTGTGTGTGTGGGTGGACCTTATCCACACTTCTTCTTCTGAAAGTAAGTTATTCTATCCAAAGAAAAATCTAAACTACCACAGCCATCTTCATGAGAATCATTCCCTGCGTTCCAACACCCATGAGTCCATACTATTTAGTATGCTGGAAAAAGATGTAGGATGTCCAAAAGCAGTATGCCAAAAAATACCCAGATGCCCTACTACATCCATCCTATTGCATTGTGTAGTATGGAAACCAGCATGCTTTAGAATGCAGTATCGTAGAAAAAAGAAAAGGTATAGGTTTAGATTAGGAACGCCCTGATTTGGTGGCAGTTGGGATTATTTTTTCAGTGGCCCTACAGCATCACTGGAAGCACACAACGATACATGGAGTATAATAACAGCAGAGCCCAGGTTGACTCACACAGTGTCTCTAGCGTCTTAAAGCAAATGGAGAGACCACCATCTTGCAGCAGCATGGACTGTTTGAGGCTGTCTTTAATGTGCTCATCATCATGCTAGTCTCCTTTCAACACAGAACAAAGAATAATCTATTTTCAACTGGGTTTTTGGGGACAGTGGATTGACGTCGCTCGCTCAAGACAAGCAGCGCTGCTATTATTATTTTGAGACATAACCTACTTGTTTTTTTTTATTTTTTTTTAATCTACAAGGTTATTTTTTCAACATAGCCAGAATTATTGGATTAAGCATGTCCAAGCAAGCACGATGAATCATGGAGACTATTTGAATTCTTCATATACTGACAGCTGTTATGAGCTATTTCATCTTTTGGTTTTTGGTCAACGCTTGAATTATTTTCAAGCCGCTAAACTCAACACTTTTGAGAATAAATTCATTTTGGAACTCTGTGTCTGTAGGGAGATGTTTTGCCTCCTCAAGCTTATTTTTTTATTTTGTTCTTGTTCACAGCATTTTAGGGACACTTTCATCCAAATACCTTTTTTTGTGCAGTGTGAAAAAAAAAAAAAAAAAAAATGGCTGACGCTCATGGGCAAGTGGGAAGGTCTGCTGGCTAAAGAATTACCCTGCATTCCAATACCCATACTTACTATTTATTTAGTATGGTAGAGAAAATATTTAGGATGTCCAAATTCTCAGATTAAGTATGCTTAAAAGTACCTGGATGTCTACTACATCCGGACAAGATTTTGAGTGTTGAAATCAGCTTGCTATTTTGGTGCGATTCTGACCCACAATCCAGTGCGCACCGGAAGCGACGTCACAACGACGGAGCCTCTGTTTCAAAACAACCAGGGATGCGACTGATATAAAAGCAAGAGGAAAGATCAAGGCGCAATGTTATGATGAAATAAATAAGTAAAAGTATGTCCCAATTGTAGCATACTGCCTGCATGTCATGAGGGATACCCTGTCATGTATGTTCGTATAGTTGTTTTATATGACAACATCTTTCAAAATCAATGAACATGTTTTAAAAAAAGATGGTTGGAATGTTCTAGAGAAAATATAATGCAGGAGAAGAGATATTCCATGTTCTCCTATAGGCACATGTCGAGAAGAATCAACTCCACGACTCTCGCTTTGCTTTCTTAAGTGCCTTTAATATCCCATTACATATGCAAATGTGTATTTAGCCCGAGGAACTTATTGTGCATGTTAAAGAGCTAACAAAGCTCTACAGATTTACATACAGTACGCGATACATAGCTACTGTGCTATACACTTACTTTCACAGAGAAACTATCCTAAAGCTTTTCCTTACACAGCATTTTTTTTTTTACACATTTGTACTGTGGTGCTGTGCTGTTATAAAGTGAGCTTTCTTTGGCTTTCTGTGTTATTTCTTGAAGATAAAACACTCACTGGTCACTCGATGACAGATGCTCTGCTTCACCAAATACATCAGCAGTAGTCAGGCTTCGTTCTCCCATGGGGGACATTTCAGACGGTGTTGACGTTTACATTATACCACCGCTATGGAAGCTGGAGTTACAGAATATATCTGTTCTGATTAGTTTAGTTTTTCATATATGTGAATGTTGGTGCCGGTGGAAGGGATTTGATGTGTCTACATTTTTTTCTACTATTTTTTTGTATATTAAAAGGTGCTCCGAGGAACTTTCAGTTAGTGATACCTCTTGCACCCCCTCTGGACAAAAGCGGTGGTGTTTTTACTACGCCAGCTGTTGTTCCTGGGTGAGCGTACCCATGACAAAGGCATCAAGAAAAACTATATAAAAAAATAGCATTCTTTGCACTGATGGTCTTGTTTGCTGTTACATGTAATTCATGATCATCAGAGGAAAAATTAGACTGAGACTCAGAAACCTTTAAAAGTTCCTCGTAGCACCTTTAATGGTCCAGTAATGTGACATTTACGAAAACAATGTACGTTATATACTGCATATGGGTGAATAGTTAGCAATGTAACTTGAAAAAAAAATATTTTCCCGAACTATTTTCGTTGCCTAAAACATACAGTAGTCTTATTGCAATGAAAAAGAATCGGGTCGAATGTTTTCCTGTGCAAAATCCATATTTGGTCAATCAATAAGTTCAGTGGAAAGAAATTGAAGCTGTAGTAAGTTGGTAACTCGATTAAATTCAGATTTAGAAACCAGAGTAGCTACCCTTTAGCTTCATTTACCAAAAAAGTGAACCAGTACTACAGTGTTCCAGTTTGTCATGTAATGCTAGTGAAGTGCACACAGCATGGTTTCAACCGCTTACTGTGCATCAAAGGACAAGGGAGTAAAAGGATCTACTGTATATTTGGTCACACACTAGTTTTTATTAAACACAGTGTGTTCGTCACAGCAGTTTATGTTGGTGGTTCGGATTCCATTCTTAAATTCCATTCTATCCCTTCCTGTGAATAGAAATGTGACCATAACCATAACAAAAGAGTTATTTTGTATCTGTGCAGTCAGAATGAATGTATATCGCATGTCTTTTATAGAAGCTTTTCTCTGTCGCTGTCTCATTTTGTGTTTAAAACAAGAAGTGAATTCATATCATTCAAGAGAGAAGAAAAAGACCATGTTTTTTTGTTTGTTTGTATAGTTATACTAGAGGGGGAGAAAAGTCTTTGGGGGTTTTTGGATCGTTATATGCTGGCGTTGGACCAACATGTGCTTTCACTGAGCAGCTCCACAGCAGCAGCAGCACAGTTAACTGCCTTGCTCAAGGGCAAACTGGGGCTGTGTTGAGACAGAACGATTCCTTATTCCAGTCTCCTAAAAAACAGGTATTTCCCTCAGGGTTTGGAGAGAAACAACCTAGCCTTTTTCCCCCTTTCTCCAACACCTCTGAATTACATCGAGTGCCGACCCAAAAAAAATATGGCACATTGATTTCCTCTATCCTTTGAATCAGAAGTGGCCCTTGCTTGCCTGAGCTGGATCGAAAACCTTGCAGAGGTTTTCTTTCCTTTGCATCCCGCCCTCTGCTCCCACTCTTTTTAGTGCCTCCTAAAACCTGCTTTGCCCTTTAAAGGTGTAGTCAGTGATTCTGGAGAACGCTTGTTGTCAAAATAACTTTTTGTCATAATCAGTGAATATCTGCTCACGATTCGCTACCTGTATGTGTGTGGCTGAAAAAAAATCCAGTGTTAAAACACAGCCTAGGCTCTGTAAACTGGTGTGTAAACAAAGGGGGCCACAGTTGATAGCAACATGCCCGTTTACGGAGACTGTTTAATAACACCAGAATTTATTATTATTTATGGACAGGTAGCTGATAGTTGATTGTGAGGAGATATTCACTGATTTTAACAAAAAAGTGATTTCGATAACAACCGTTCTCTAGAAACGCTGACTTCACCTTTAAAATAGGCCACGAGAGAGACAGGCTCCAGAAAACACTATGAAAAATCTAACACTGTCTGATTAAGAGCTGTTAATGCATTCAAATGAATGCCAGCCCCCTGTGTAGTGCTCAGCGCCTGTCTGCTGTCTTGCTGTGGGCACGTGGCGATGGAAATTAGAAAGAGAAGCATTTAAAATGAAGAAAAAAGTAGAAATAGCATAAATTGACCAACAATGGAGCCGAAATCACACGTTGGAAAAGCTTTTCGAGGCTCCGGAACATAAAGGCACACACACACACACACACACACACACACACACACACACACACACACACACACACACACACACACACACACACACACACACACACACACACACACACACACACACACACACACACACACACACACACACACACACACACACACACACACACACAGACAATGAAGATACTGTAACATGATATTGGCTCAAGGCCGACTGCAGCACTCTGTACTGTCTGTTTCTGATATTTTCAACATATCTGACTCTCATCTGCTTTCACTCACATTTGTGAAACCAACATTGTCTTCCTCGTTGTTCACTGGACGTCTATCAAAAAAAATAAAATGATGTAAGTCCAAATGCCCATTTTTCCCAAGAGTTTAATTAGTTTGATAATTGTACCTAAAGGCCATTGGTGCGATAGTCGGTTATCCAATTATTTTTGTATTGTATGGTTTAATTGTGCCATACCTTGGCTAATGCTGAAACAAAATACACATGGTTTGCATGTCAAAATACATTAAAGGTGCTACGAGGAACTTTGAAACATTTCTGAAACAGTCACATTTTTTGCTCTGATGATCATAAATGACATGTAAAAGCAAACGAGACCATCAGTGCAAAGAACGCTATTTCTTAATGCCTTCATCATGGATACGCTCACCCAGGAACTACAGCTGGCGTAGTAAAAACACTACCGCTTCTGACTTTTGAGCTCTCGGAAAAACTCCATCGGAATTATGGGCTGTCCCTATTTATCTCATCTATTTCAGCTTTTATTTTTTTTTACATACAACATCATTACTGATTCTTTTCCATCAATATGCTTTGCCCTAGAATGATGAGAAAAACTTTATAATTCATGACATCTGTCTAGTTACATAACTGTACTTGCGAAGCAGACAGACAACCCACTAAAACCCTACACGTTACTTTGAATGTTTCACCATCAAATCTAACATTTTAAAATGCCTTCGATCAAACACTATTATGTGAAAAGGTCAGATCTGACCACGTTAACAGAAAATAAAACTTAAAGGCCTACTTCACCGGTTTGAATATGAAGGTGTATTGAATTCTGAGATCCTATGTAGTATAAATGTGCGAAAAAAATTAAAATCGGTTCATCCTAGCCTGAGAAAAGGCAGAAAGAGTGTTTTTTTTAACCCTATATTTCTCTTTCTCGTGACATCACAGAAAGAGAAATATAGGGTTAAAAAAAAAACGTACTTTGTAAATATTACTGTGATGTCACAGTAAAAGACATCACAGTAATATTTACAAAGTAAGTTTTTTTTAACCTTATATTTCTCTTTCTGTGATGTCACGAGAAAGAGAAATATAGGGTTAAAAAAAACACTCTTTCTGCCTTTTCTCAGGCTAGGATGAACCGATTTCAATTTTTTTCGCACATTTATACTACATAGGATCTCAGAATTCAATACACCTTCATATTCAAACCGGTGAAGTAGGCCTTTAAGTGTACAATCCAGAGTTGAGTCATAAAACACTAGTGCACTACAGTAAAGCTCTCAGCTGAAGTGGTAATTGCAATGCGGCAGTAGGAAGAAGCATGTACCAGTGTCTGGGGTTACGAGTAGTTTAGCCGACTTTGCTAATATTCAGCTGCAGCAATGAGGGTAAATAACATGGTACGTATAGCTGTGCTGCTGTGCCTTTGAATGGCCTTGTGTCATGAATTGTGCTATATAAATAAAATTGCCTTGCCTTTTTTCCGTAACATGTTTAGCTTGAATTTCATTTTCCACAGATTTTGAGGGGTGAAGAAAAGCTTGTAATTCAAACATGGCAACATATGGTTTGAACAGCAGGCTCCCCTTGAATAGTGGTTTGTTACTTTCAGGCGTATACATAAATGATTTAGCATTTCTCCACTAGAATGTTACACCTGGCAGACAGTGTACAGAGGACTTACAGCATCACTATAGTCAGTGAACAGTTTATTGAATTCACACAATATTAGAAAAATCAAACTAACAAAAGCAAGAGGGTATGGTGTGTGGGTTTGCTTAAAACCTTGGTTGGCAAAACCAGACAGAATATCAGAGCAATGTGTGCCACTGTGACTTGTAAAAGCTGCCCCTACGAAGGCGCAGCTGCACTCTCCATTGTAAATAATGGCCTTGCCTCTGTACAATGTGTGACTGAGAGAAGCTCCAACATAAGCCTGCTCCATACAAATAACTGAATCAATGACTCTGCACTCTGTAAAGGGGGCCATTTTTAATAATAAAAAAACTTTTCTTTTCTGTACATGCTGTACATATACTTCTACACATTTGAATGAAAAGGACCTTGGCTTTTCACATTATTCTTTTAGTTTCAGCACAAGCTCGCGTCTCGAAAAAAAAAAAACTGTCTACGCTTTAAGTTTTGACGGCGGCAGTGTGTGTGTAAGCTCATGAACCGCCGGCTACAACAATGATTAGAACGCACACAACAGGCAGCACATTTGGTAGCACGGGGCATGTCATCAAAGTGCCAGCTTGTCACTATAGCCTTTCCAACAACAATGGACAAAAAATAAAATAAAAGCCTTTGAAAATGTTCGCTGAATATGAGTTGTCTCCCCTGCAGTGATACCAATGCAATGG
>NC_137219.1:4356760-4442235 GCF_949987685.1 Ammodytes marinus
TGTAGATTCTCCAACAGTGTTGTTGTAATAACTCAGAATTCCTCATGGGGGCGACAGAAGTTACGCACATTTTAGCTTTCGGCATGTATCACTAATGTTATTTTCATTTGTGGCTGGAATCAAACTTTAACACAATATAAAATGTCACACACACCTTTGTTGAATCAATATTTTTCCAACAGGTTTTAACAACACACTTTATTGACCGGCCACATTTTGCCCGAGACATGACAACTAACAGTCGACAAAAAAAAAAAAATCATTAAAAGAGATCACACACTGGGCTTGTTCAATTTAATTCAAAATGTAATGAAAGTCGAAATAAAGCTACTGGCTTCAATTTCCCTTCAGATGCGATTTTAGAATAAATGTATTCCACAAGATCTCTTTTTTATATATTTTTTTTTAGATCAACAGCTTTATATGAGAGTGACAAATTCAAATGTATGCAATTCAAATACAATCTCTCTGCTGGCACTAATCTCTTCCCATATAATTTATCCAGGGGGATGTTGATTGAGCTTATACAAGCCCCTGTTCCTACCGCTCTCTCCTTCACAGACAGACACACAATTACACTCACAGCCGGGAGCTCACAGGTACAACCACAGTGCCGAGTCTTGTAGCCGTGAAAACTGGCCAGCTGCATCTGAGCAGAGTGCGGGGTTAAGGGCATACGGACACCTGTTGTTGAATTACTCATTAGCTTTCCCTCCATATGTGTATAAGTACGTTCCCTGCTGGTCCAAGGGGTTTCTATGTGGCCATCCATTCTGGTAGTTTAATTACTTTTTTGTTGTTGTTGACATTTCTTTCTGTCATTAACTTCTGAATATACAAACTACAAACCTTTTCCTCCATGGTCGCGATCTTGCAGTTTTCTGCCTCTAGCATCATTCTCCATTTTTGGATTTTCACACGGTTTGTTGATCTAGTAATCAGTGTTGTGGAGCAGTGGACTACATGTAATTAAACTATTTTGCAGTGGTTTGATGGTTGATCCACTATATTCATATGTGCATATTGATTCAAGTAGTTCAATTACTTTTAGTAGTGTTTTTACTACGCCAGCTGTTGTTCCTGGGTGAGCGTACCCATGACAAAAGCATTAAGAAAAACTATCGAAAAATAGCCTTCTTTGCACTGATGGTCTCGTTTGCTGTTACATGTAATTTATGATCATCAGAGAACAAATTTAACTGTTTCAGAAATATTTAAAAGTTCCTCTTAGCACTTTTTAAAAACAGTGGCCCTTGTAGAGTTTGTGTGTAGTCTTAGAAGTGCTATTCAACAGAATAAAAACTAGATTTTTTTTTAGGTATAAAAAGAAAACCACAGCTGTGCCTTTCTGCTCTGTTGAAAAGCAAAGTACACACTTATGTCGCTGAAGTTGTTTCTAACAAGTTTTGGGGATTATTGCAGTCGAGTGCATTCTGAAGTGTCGGATGAAAAATGGCTCACAAAATACTCTTAAAACATTATGAATGTTTAAGAGGCTACAAAAGAGTTGGGAAAAAATATATGTTTTCAGTCCCCTTGAGATTTTATTTAAATCCTTTTGATTTGTAGACAAAACTCTTTTCATGTGTAGAATGTGAAGGGAGCTTAATTCCTTTAACATCTTTAGGATATTCAGGCGAAAAGTGAGTGCTCTTTTATTAGGGTTTTAATTCTATTATTTGAAGGGTGCATGTGCAGCAGAGAAATGAGCAAAATTGGGAAAATTATGGATTTTGTTTTGGCAAGGAACCTAATTTTGCCTTCAAATTGCAAAGGTTGGATCAACTTCGTCTTCCTCGTACCACAGAAGCCATATTTCCTTATCGCTAAATCCGATTGCAAAGTATAATTTAATCTTGTCAACCACTGCAGGCATAACAGACATTCCACTATTTTTTTATTCTCATAAATTTGTGACTTTATAATCTTAAGAGAATATTTATAGATTCTAGAGTTTTTATCGGCTCCCCATACCAGCTCTGAATCGTTATATAATACAACATGGTACAGTACAGTAGCTAACAGTGAAAGGATATTTTGCAATGTTCACATTTACTGGGCGAACACTGTCAGCGTGTTTTGTTTTAATACATTCTGTATTCCCAAAAGTTTAAGTTCACACTGAAGCAGGGAAAATGTTATCTAGGGCAAAACTTGTTCTAGACAGACCTGTCGCTATGGGCAAGAAAAAGCTGCTTAAAATTTTTAGTCTTCTGAAAAGTTGTATTGGAGTTTTTGTTATTTGTCTGATTTGCTGTTTTACCGCGAGGGAGAAAGAGGCAAAGTTATAAGTCAGTCAAGTATCGACACATACAGTGGGAGAACTTACTGAGTCTATATACAAGTGCAATCAAATACCAGAGATGTATTTTTTTATGCTGCAAAACTTTTCTTCATATATTAGAGTATTGACAGTAGACACTGCTTAACAAGAAACAACTGTATATCTTTGTATTCAGCATGTACAGCCGTGGAAAAAATGAAGAGACCACTCCAAATGTTCAGTGTCTCTTGTTTTACTCTTTAGATGCATATGTTTGAGTAGAATGAACATTTTGGTTTTATTTTATAAAATACTGACAACATTTCTACCAGATTCACAATAAAAATATCGTCATTAAGAGCATTTCCATGAAGTAATGTAGAGATGAAGATTGAAGAAAAAATCCAGACTGGTCTCTTAATTTTTTCCGCGGCTGTAGATGCCTAACACAAGATTTCAAAAAGAACACATTATTCAATTGTCACCTGATCTTCATCCAACAATGCCTTCAACATCAAATAGAAATATACAGTCAGATGCCTTTCTAAGTTTTTTCCTGGCAATGGTTCAGGTTCTTAGCAAAAGCCAGCTACAGTACATGGCCACAATCCAACTCTGGAGCCCAGAAAACCTCCTCAAACAAGAGAGAAGTGAAGGAGGCTTCAGTTCAGCATCAGCAGCAGAGATACCAGGTGTCTGACGTCAAATTAACTGGCTGCAATTTATTTATTTATTGGTTTAGTTCAGGGACATTGCACAGTAATCAACATTCAAAATGTGAGTGAGCCAGAGTTAGCCTAAGAAGAGGCTAGTTTTCATCTGTTGTCCCCTGCCAGATATTACAAAGACAACCTAAAATAATAAAATAGTTTCATAACCACATAGTAATTATTATGGAATATTGACAGTAGACTATGTTGTAACACTTTACAATAAGAGTACATTAACATATACTGACTGTTATGCTTAGTTAATGTTTAACTGTCAAGCAGTCAAGTGTGATCACATAGTCAGTAGAACAAAGATCACACTGAAAAACTAGAAGGAAACCCAAGAATCCAACACTATTCAAGGACATTCGCAGCATTATGGTTATCAACTAATAACCATTACATACTGTATGGTTACATATTTAACACATCTATACATATAAATTGCATATTGAATTAAATACAAAATATATTTCACATCCGAATAAAGCATATACGAGTGCGAGAACCTATACGTTAAACCTGCAGTGTGTAGAATTTTGGGTTTTATTTCCTAGCAGATTTTGTAGAAAGTAATTATAACATCCATAAGTATATTTAATTTAGTGCATAATAGCTGACATTTTTTTTTTATTATAATTTTTTCCCTTAGAAAGGGTCTCATATATGTCCATATTTCTGCATATCTTGGACCAAGGCCTAGTGCAGCCATCTTGAAAGTGTCATAGTTGGAATGTCATCAGGTGCATTGTTTGGGGTTACCCAGGGAGCGTTGCATTCTAGAACTTTCTAGAACTTTCTTGATGATGTCATATTACACACTGCACCTTTAAGGTAAGTTGCTGTATTCGTCAATTAACACAAGGCAGATATACACAAAGTACACACTTACACAAGGCTATATTGAAATGTTTCTTTTCGCAAACCCCTTCCCAAACCACACTCCAGAAGGGGTCCTCGCACAGGGTCAGCCAGATAATAGCACAGCGCCCCTTGAGCAGTTTTTTTGGGGTTAAGTGCCTTTGCTTAAGGAGATATTGTCTGAGATGGTGGGCACTGTAGATGTTATACCAGCCAAACTCCAACTGCTATTTTTTTTTACAATTAGCACCCTCATGTCAGTGCCGGGGAATGGAACCGGGCCCTCTTTCCTCTGGGCAATCCTACCACCATCCCCAGTAAAAGTAGGCCGTAGCAGTTCAGTGTTTGATCAGGGCGTTGGAGTATGAAGAAGTGTGCCGGAGAATGTAGTGCAAACAAAGAAAGTAGTGCAGAAAAGAGTAAGAATAGGACAGAGACTAAATAATAGATATGTTGTGTATAGCGGTGGTGTGTGTGTGTGGTGTTCAGCAGAGCACTAATGAGCCTGTCAGGGGGTGGGGGGGAGGGGGGGAGAGAGAAGAAGAAGTGTGGATGAGAAATGGTTTACTGCCGACCGTTCATTCAACAACAACAACAGCAGCCTCACTGAGCTGATTGCTCCATTCATTATGAAGAACCTTGTTATCAGTGATCTCACCTATTTGTATTTAGAATGAACTTTTGACCATAATCATATACCGCATTACCTCGAGAGGCAGCGCGCTATTGGTGTCTATCCGTATGATAATTTGTCACTAATCGGAATGGTGGAATTAGAATGGTGGAATTAGAATTAGTTTGGTATTAGGAGTTCAGTAGCGCGGGTCAAAAAGCATCAAGGCATGGAGGCTGTGATTTGCACAACAGGCAGCAAATATACACGGCTTAAAGTTGAAGCCAGGACGAAAAAGGCATTTAAGGTGTAGGTCCTCTCGGGGCTCTATCCAGTATCCCTCGGAATTACATCCAATATTAATGTAAACGGGCATGTTGCTAGCTTTGGTTTACATATACCCTTTGTTTACATAACAGTTTACAGAGCCTAGGCTGTGTATTAACACCAGATATTTTTTTTTCATCACACACAGTAATGACAGGTAGCCTATCTTGAGGAGATATTCATTTATTTGGACTACAAGGAATTTTGACAACGTGCCAGGATTGCTGACTCCACCTTTAAGATGTGATTTTCAAACCAGGCAGAGAGTAAACACAGCTTGAAGTTGAAGCCAGACCCAAAAGGCATTGCAGTGTAGGTCCACTCTGCGCCCCTGTCCAGTATCCCTTGGTATTACATCCATATAGGACGTTTTTTTTTTTTGCCTCTGCAAGATTTATGTTGGATGGCAAAGTTCAGTGCTGATGCAGGAAGTACTGAGGCCCACACAGTGAAGTAAAGGGAGAGGAAGTCTATGTGACAGAGCAGAGTTTGGGTCCAAACACAGAACTGTAGTTGAGAGACTGCAGGTGAATAGTGTACAATGTTTTTAACTTCTAAATATCATCATGACACTGTGCCAGGTGATTACTTTCATTTAAATGTTTTGAATCACACAGAAATGTTTGAATAAATACGTTAATTTGTAATTATGTATACATTTGTATCTCTCTTAAAGGTGCAGTGTGTAATATGACATCATCAAGAAAGTTCTACAAAGTTCTAGAATGCAACACTCCCTGGGTAACCCCAACCCTTTCGAATAATAACAGAAGCTACAGTGGCCTTCAAGGACAAGAACAATTCTAAATTCTAAACAATGCACCTGATGACATTCCAACCAACTTGGATGCCTCCATAAGACTTGCCCTCTCAATGTCCAAAATGTAATATTAATATTTGTAATTCTCCGCTCAGGAGGATAATTCAGATTATTGGCAGAGGTGATTTTACACCAATGAGGACATATTTATGAATGAGGATATTGATTTTAGCTAATAAATTACTTAAAATGTTACACAGTGTCCCTTTAAACTAAAAAGCTAGATGTTGGTTGATTAAAGCCAGCGTAAAAAATCTTTAATTAATTTTTACTACATGTCCAAATTATCTAACATATTTAGCAGATGCAGTCTTTTTTCCCATCTATAAAAAACAAACAAAACAAAAAAACACTATGTACAGGTCTTAAAATGTAAAGACGGCATGTTTTTAAAACAAAAATGCAACATTAATCAGACAATTAAGAACATATGAACACATCCTTCTGTAATAACCTTCAGAATAGTGCTAGGAATGGTTCCTGAAAGTTTGGTTGATGTTAGTGCTTTAGAAGCAGGGATTTTTAGTATTAGTATTTAGTATTAGAAAAACAAATGATGGTTGCATACATATATAAATTGAAGAACTTTCATTTATACATGAAAGAAAACCTGTTATGGAAGCAAGATAGCAAGAAATCCTAACAGTGACCACGTTTGCCTGCAATGTGTGGCCTTAACCAAATGTTTTTCGTTGCCCATCCTTACAAGCACCGTTTGAGTCTCCAGTGGTTTCCTGATAGCAGGGCTTTGAATAAATCCTCCAAACAGGAATCGCCTGCATGGGTTCAGAGTTATTTAACCAGCAATGCTGCAGCACTGCTTTGGATGAAAGCGTCAACCAAAACGGCCATTTAACAAGCATTTGGTCACAGGCTGTTGAAAAAAAAAATCATCCGTTTTACACTTTGGGCATTTTCAGGTTCAAGTTTCAAAGTGTCATCCTATCTGTGCCTTTTAATGGAGCTGGACCACTTAAAGAGCCATGAAGAAGAAGGATTTTTTTCTTTTTTACATACAGTACATCTCCAGGGCAGCAAGGCAGTGACAGCCTATAATATCAAGCTCCTCCACTCCGCTAATATGACATTCCCCCATCTCCTCCTCGCCATGTGCACGGACCATTTCATTTGTAATGAAGCCCCATGCCTCCCACACCGCTAAATGGATTGTGAACCCATGAACCGTGGACAGCACAAGGAGTTTAAAGGTTAGCATGGCTAGCCTAGCGCTTCACACGGAACGTCCCTGTTATCAAAAGATCACAGGGTTATGGCTATGCCCCCCACACACATAAGAGGCATTAGCCAGGGGAAGTGTTCTTGAAAAGCACTCCAAACTATACCAACCAACTGTTAGTTAAATTGCATAAAGTCATGCTTATAAAAGAGGTTCAGCTAAACGTTTCAAATGTAAAAAAAAATAAAAAAATGCAGACACTCCAAGCAGAGAGTCAGCGTGTCATCCAGAATACCAAATGTTCTTTTAAAAGTTTTAAAGTATTGCTGTATTAGACATGCGGTTTAAGTGCTACTGGTTTTTTCCTTGGCTACAGACTTTAATCTCATCTCATTTGCAGTTCAAAGGTGCACAGATTTCACAGGATTTCGTTGCATTTCAATCCTTCATCTTGATTCTTCCATAGCCTACAGTAGCTACAGTACATACCAATGCTTCCCATGCAGGTAGGCTACAACACAGTGTTTCTTAAGAAGACAGTCCTGACCTGGAGGATAAAGAGCCTTAATGGTAGGACTGCGGTCAACAGGGGAATAACATGCTGTTTTGTGATATAAAAAGGGCAAGACGCCACACACACACATGAGAAGTGATCAATGTCATACAGAAGTTTGTTTAAGTGGTTTAAGTTTTAAGTATATTTACCACATGATTGTAAAGTGAAGCCTAAACTATTTTGATTGTTTATAAATTCAACTCAATGACAAAGAACTTCAATCCTATTCTATTCCAGTAATTATGTCTTGTTTCAATATAGTCAAACCAATTTCCTGTCACAAGAGAAACCCTACGAGTGCAAATACCATATCACTAAAAAATTCCATATTGTCATTCTTGTCTCTACTGTACTTTTTAAACGTAACTATGTGTTATCAATAATAGATAGCTTTTGCAGCTACTGTATCCAGCCGGACACATACAGCACACATCCAAATCACCTAAACACTTCTAACACAGTAAAAAACAAACAGCGGCACACAGCCAACCATTTTCAGCTCAGTTACTGCTGAAAATGTGTATTGATAATCTATATATATATATAGCAATACAGATAGCAAGTTATCTCGCTTCCCAGCTCTGCAGAGTGCAACTGCGTGCATATTGCGGTGCATTGGTAAAATACGATGTACGTGTCTCTCTCAGTTTGTTCAGGCACAGGTGAATATAAATCCATGGACCTTCTAATCCAGCAATCGTCTGGCTTTATTCACACTACTAGCTTTTCATGCATCTTCCCTGCACTTTTACTAGGTCTTGAGCAGGCAACTTGCTCCTTAAATTTGATTATGGCTTTTGCTTACACATGAGCCCTTCCAGATAAATTCTGTCAAATTTCTGGGGAGTTCTGCATGTGTGAAAGGGGCTTTAAGTGTGTCCTCATTAGTGAAATATCCTCCCCCAACCTTAGGCTACCCCCCCCCCCCCCGGGCCCATCCCACCTTACCCTCTTGCCCTGCCCTCCACACACACAGACACCCTTGAAAAGACTAAAAGGTGCTCGGTCAGTTTCCCTGTTTCATTTGCCTGGCGGTCACACTACGCTGCCACAAAATGTCTCTGGCCCTGTCTCTCCCACCGCCACTAAATCAAAGCACAGAGAGCCACACACACACACCCAGCAGCACCCAGCCGTAGCGGTGACTCCCCTTTTATGATATTCTATAGGATCTCAGTCATTGAAGAGAGAGAGGGGGGAAATGTACGGCCACTAAGACTTACAGATCCTTACTAAAGGGGTCACCGCAGCCATGGTATGTACGCCCTTGTTGTGAATCAAATTCACGAGGCGGCCACACAGTCACATTTACTTTTTCCGTCTCAGTGCGTTGCATCATTGAAAAAGCCCCTCTCACCATTAAGCCATTTAGGCAGAGGGAATTAGAGAGCGCATAGTGTTTATTCTGCTCAACCCCTCCGCTAGGTTTGTTATCAAGCTGTGGCAGTTTCCATTTGCAGGTGTTAGATACTGTTTTGTGCCCCCTCCTCTCCTCTCTTCTCTTCTCCTCTCTTCTCTCCCCCGCATCTCTCTCTCCATCCCTTTCTCTTCCTCTCTTCCTCGCCCTGTATCTCTCTCCCTCTCTCTCTCCCTCTCTTCCCCAGCATCTCTCTCTCTCCCTCGCCCTGTATCTCTCTCCCTCTCTCTTTCTCTCACTCTATCGCTCTCTCCCACTCTCTTTCCCTCCCTCTCTCTCTCTGTCTCTATATCCCTCTCTTTCAATCCCTCTCTCTCCCTCTCTCTCTATCCATCCATTTATCTCTCTATCCATTTCTCTCTCTCTCCCTCTCTCCATCCCTCTCTCCCTCCCTTTCTCCCTCTTTCTCTCTCTCTCTCTCCCCCTCTCTCTTTCTCTCCCTCCCTCTCTCTCTCTCCCTCATTGCAAACATGACAGAGAGTGTCACCAGCCGCTGATTTGCAATTTCGTGCAACCCGAGCAAATGGCTGATGTTAAAAAAGAGCTCCATGGTTTTTTGTTTAACTGCATTGCAGCAAGAACATTAAAAGAAGTGCCTTGAACCCTAAACTACAAAACAGACAGTCATGTGGACAGGGCATGGAAGACCTAAAATGACATCAGCAATACTATTTTTCATTTTTTTTTTCATTTAACTTTTATTTATCCTCGAGAGACCAATTGAGGGGTGACCCTCATTTTCAATGACGTCGAGTCAAAACAAATTCAAAACAACAATACAAACAAAATATTCAATGCAAAAACATCAAATACACAACAAGTGAAGAGAAGAAAAAACAAAACGATTGAAACATTTACAGAGTGGGGAAGAGTGGCAGCAATTAAAAGGCATAAAGTACAATATAGTCTAATTAAAACAGTTACAAGTAGAGTTTGGCAGATCCAAGATAGTCTGTTTAAATTGGCCAAAGGATATGAATGTATTTAGTTTAATTTTTAGCTGTAAGTTGTTCCAGGAGTCAGGTGCACTGAAGCTAAAAGCTGTCTTTCCCAGCTCAGACCGGGCTTGTGGGACATAAAGCATAAGCATGTCAGTGGAGCGGGTCTGATGAAGCCCATCTGAAACAAGCAGCATTTCTGTTAAATAACGAGGAAGCTTCCCAGTCAAGGCTTTGTAAATAAAAACATGCCAATGTGCATCACGTCTCTCTTTAAGGGAGGGCCACCCAACCTTCTCATATAAAAGACAATGGTGATTAAAGGTGGAGTCAGCGATTCTGGAGAACGCTTGTTGCCGAAATCAATATTTTGGTCAAAATCAGTGAATAATTTCTCCTCACGATATGCAACCTCTCCATACTTTGTGTAGTGTGCGCTGAAACAAAAATCTGCTGTTAATCCCATCATAGGCTCGGTAAACTGGTATGTAATGGATATGTAAACAAAAGGGGACCCACAGTAGATAGCAACATGCCTGTTTACAGAGCCTAGGCCGTGTATTTTAAGTGCACACACAGTATGGATATGGTTACGGATCATGAGGAGATATTCACAGATTTTTGACAAACAGTAATTTCGTCAACAAGCAATCTCCAGAATTGCTGATTCCACCTTTAAAGCAAATGGAGGGTTTGCTGTCAGTCACCGTGGTCATTTTTATGGGCGATGGGAAAAAGCGTAACACTCTCAACAAGGAACTAAATGATCTGAGCAATTCAGTTCGGCATCACGACACACATACAAATCATATGTTGACACTTCTGCGAGTCAAGCAATCAACAAGTCAATTGTCTACAATCAAACACAATTCAGCCAATGAGTGGATGCCTAGCAACAGTTGTTATCTCAAGCTTTCTCTGTCACCAGATGTCAAGAGCCAATCAAACCTTGCTGTTAGCTTTCCACGAAAAGCTCATTCATGGAAAGTACTGTGTGGAAGCTAATCATAGCAATGCGACATCATAACATTGCCTGATAGCGTGTCCCCTCGTACGGTTTACCAGTTTGTCCATTTGTCCATTCAACAGTGTCCCTCGATCGTAGCATGAATGTGGCGTCTCGCATCCAGAGGTAGCGGCTGTTTAACCACTGGAAAAAAACTATAACCTCATGTTACAGCAAAGTGCTTAAAGTGGTTAAAAGTATTTTACAAGGATTTGATTATGTCAACCACACACACACTCCGACACACCTCTGGCCAAATGGGAGCTTCTATTTGTGCATGTATGTGTGTGTGTACGTGTATGTGTCTAGGTGTGTGTGTGTGTGTGTGTGTGTGTGTGAGTGTGTGTGTGTGTGTATGTCTGTGTGTGTGTTCGTGAAGTAGAAGTGAGAGGTGTCATTGCATGCATGGATGCGTGCTTGAATCCTGCATGTGTGTGTGTGTGTGTGTGTACAGTACTCACCCTCACTGTTTTTTGCGGGCATCAATATTTATTTAGCATCTATCAGCCTTAAGGGATTAATACCAGTACGATGGATAAAATACAACACACAAAGCTAGCTACACGCGCCACATGTTAAGTCCATTACATATACTGTAAAAGTCCCTGGTATTGCCCACAGGAGACTAATGGCTTTTATCAAGGATCCCCCGGAGGGCTGCAAGCCTCTCAGCCGCCCCAACAAGCACCGCTTCCATTAAACACAAAAGGCAGGTTCAGTTCAAGTGCAAAATTTTCAAAAAATGCACCTGCTTTGAAAGTAAAATGAGTGACATTAGTGAGACGAACAACCCACGCTTGCTCTCACTCTATTGTTTTCACACAGAGAGAGCGAGCTGGCTTATACCTTTAAGACTGTGTGGTTTTCTCTACTACCTGTGGTTTCTAATTGACATGGTTGACACATGTTGGGGGATTTGTATTAATGCATTGCTAAGGTACAATGTTTAAAAGGGATATTAAGCCTACCCAGGTTCCAACATGCTGTCTCGGTTAAAGGTCATTCATTTTTAACGTCCTTGTTGAAATACAGATCGGCACGCACGCACGCACGCAAGCACACAAACACACACACACACACACACACACACACACACACACACACACACACACACACACACACACACACACACACACACACACACACACACACACACACACACACACACACACACACTTCAAAATAACAGGTTTAGTATTTACACTCTGCTGCAGCACAAGAACTCACAAAGCTACAGTGCTGTAGTTGGGACAACTCTGTGGTAAAGGTGCCTGGAACAATGAAGTAGAGAAAAAGTTATTATGACAGCAGCAGCAGTGGGACTAAATGTGTTTCACTGCAGTAAAAAAAAATATACTAGTAGATATGAAATGGTCTGAACCACATCGTATAGAAAGGTTCACAGACTTTTCATTTCAGCCTTTATGAGACAATGAAGAGGAGGCTACACTGTAAAATTTAACAAGTTACCTTTACTTAAAAAAAGTATGGAAACTTATTGCCTCACAAAAAGTAAGTAAAGTAAACATAACTTAATAATTCTGAGTTATAAATAACTTGATTATTCTGAGTTATAAATAACTTGATTATTCCGAGTTATTTATAACTCAGAATAATTAAGTTATTTATAACTCAGAATAATTAAGTTATTTATAACTCAGAATAATTAAGTTATTTATAACTCAGAATAATCAAGTTATTTATAACTCAGAATAATTAAGTTATGTTTACTTTACTTAATTTTTGTGAGGCAATAAGTTTCCATACTTTTTTAAAGTAAAGCCAACACATTAAATTTTTCAGTTCATGTTACTTAAATGCAATGCTTTGTGTTAACTTAGTATTTTCATATTGTGTTAACTTATTCCTATTTATTTAACCTCACTTATATCAATAACTTAGCACAACTTGACACTTTAAATTGAACTCAATACATTTTCAAGGAACCTTAATTAATCAAACAAATTTCTTTGAAATGCAAGAATTCTATCTCAAAAAACAATACATTGAGAACACTCATTTGGTTAATTCTGTTCCATGACCAGATTTATTTTTTACATTGAAGTTCAAAACAAATGCTCAACCAAAACCTTGTGCTTTGAGATTACACTTTACATTACATTTCTGTATGTAGTAGTAGCAATTCTCAAATTTTAAACACGTTTTAAATAGTGTATTTCAGATCAAAACAAACAGTGCTCCAAAAACCTCACGGTAAGTACTTCTATGTGCGCTCTATTGTCATTAACTGCAAGACCATTTAAAAAGGGAACATTTTAAATGTGAATCGAAGGTTGTATCAATAGCTGGCACAGCAAATAAGTGAGTACAGTTTCACAACAATATCTAACACATTTCTCAAAAATAAACAGTACAATAATTATTGCAACTTTTGCAAAGTGCTATCTGGTAGCTAATGACTCTTCACTGGTCTAACTCAGTAGACTTTTTCAGTCTTTGCAGTTTTGGTGGGAGGGTTTTATTTCCCAATCCAAGCATTACAGTTTGAATGAATTTCCGTGTATATGCCATAAATTTTGGGTTATCCATTCAAGAATAAAACAAATGCTGTAACAAAAATGTGTGCTTGAAAATGACCCTTCAGCATATTACATTTATATGCTGTATGTAGTGGTACAAAATTGTTTTAGACAAAATAAAATCAACTTTTACACCTGTTATTACAGGCTTCTATTAAGTAAGTGTTAACCTCTGTGAACCTAAAGAAAATTCAACCTGATGCAATTCTCACATTTAGAAATAGTGTATTTCAGATCAAAACCTAATAGTGATTCCGAAAACATCCACGGTAAGTACTTATTTGAAATTAAAAAACTCAAAGCATATGTGAACAATGCAAACCTCTGCTTGATCGTTTCTCGAGACATTGTCCCTGCCTACTTTTTCTTTTCAAACACTTCAAATAAACACTTTCGGTCACAAGAGTGCTCTATTGTCATCAACTGCAAGAGCATTTTGAGGTACATTTTTAAAGGTTGTAACAATAGCTAAGACAGCAAATAAGTGAGTACAGTTTCATAAAAGTATCAAAACATATTTCTCAACAATAATTATTGCAACTTTTGCAAAGTGCTATCTGGTAGCTAATGACTCTTCCCTGGTCTAACTCAGTAGACTGTTTTTCAGACTTTGCAGTTTTGGTGGGAGGGTTTTCTTTCCCAATCCAAGCATTACAGTTTGAATGAATCTGAGTGTGTTTGCCATACATTTGGGGTAATCCAAATGCAAAGCGTATGTAAGGCCAAATAATACACAAACTGCCTGAGGCAAGTCTCTAATATTGTCCAGGACAATACCTCCTTCAAGTACGATGGCAGTGGAGATGGGCTGGAGTTGCATTGAGCTTGAACCCGGCTGAGGACCATCTTCACTGAGAACAGTCAGCACGCCAACTGTGACGGATTCTAGGGCCGC
Organism: Ammodytes marinus; assembly: GCF_949987685.1. Taxonomy (NCBI): domain Eukaryota; kingdom Metazoa; phylum Chordata; class Actinopteri; order Uranoscopiformes; family Ammodytidae; genus Ammodytes; species Ammodytes marinus. Next base: position 4,370,884 of record NC_137219.1, read on the forward strand.
ATCACTCACAGATTCCTGCATAGATAAACATGTTCCATGTTAGAGTAGCAAGTTATGTTTTTCTAACCATTGGATTTGCTCTTCTAATGAGCATACATTTGTACATTGTAACACTGTCCCCAAAGAAATAAGTGTGATATAAATAAACTAAGCTATTGAATAATAAAAAAAAACATAGTATGTACATATGTACAGAACCTAATATTTGAATTGTATTGTGTTGAGTGGCTACTTTAAATCTTAATTACAGGGTTTTAACAATCCTATCAGATGTATTGTGGAAGAATTTGAGCACAAATCTCTCTGTGTATAATGTACAAGGCAAGTGCTTACCAAACTTGTCTTGTAGAATTCACTCGAGTCGTCGCCGACTAAAATAGGAATGCCTTTGAGGACAACAGAGCGCAGTGCAGTCACGTTTGGTGCCTAATGATACAGAAACAGAAAAAGATTAGTTAAGAAACAATTTTGGGGGGGAAGGGGCTCTAGTTTTTGGACAGGCTTTTGAAATGAAAATTAAATAAAATTGCACCATTAAATTACTTACCACACAGTTGATGTGCTGCATCAACTCTGTCAGTTTTTGTCCAGCAGTTCCTTTTTTTTTCTTGAAAAGTTCCATGAAACGTGGAGTGTGCTGGTCGAGAGCCTCAAAGAATTCTCCCTCAAGATTCTTGCTGGCTATTCTGTTAAACTCAGCAAACACCTGAAAAAAGCAGAGCGAGGCGAAGGGAGAGAATCAGCACATTGAGTAGACATAGATTTGATTCCTAACAGTTGTGCAAACTAGCAACAATGATAGATAACATAAAACAACATGGTCAACTTCTAGCTTGGTAAAAAAAAATAACATTTTCAAACATATCAAATAAGTGCATACATACGGAAGAGAATTAAGGCCACTTTGAAAAAAACAAAATATGTTTCTGCAGGACCGTCTTTTTGTTTGTTTTACATTTAAGTCGGATATTCTGATTTTTTTTCTTAGAGATTCAGATTTTAATGTTGAAAATGTTTTAATTTCTTCTCAGAGAATCAGAGTTTTTTGTATAAGAAAAAAAACGTTGTCCCGCAGCTCTTTTTTTTCTTCCAAAGAAAGTGCTCCTCAACCTCTTCCATACGTACTGCTTTTCAAACAACACAACATACTGATTATATAAAAATCCAGTATGCATGATTGATATTTTTAAACTTGTGCCTTAATGTCTCGACATTCCTGGCTTCACATCTGGAATTTGTTAAATGTTTAGTTTGGCATATTTTGCTTGGTTTGAATCTATGGCAAAGTGAAATGTAGCCTTAAAGTAAACTCATTCTTGCAAGCTCTATTCAGGACAAAGTAGCTTACCTGACTTTCCGTGAAAAGGGCTGGCCATCGTTCAACCATGTCCTCTACAGCAGGCTCATTTTTTATTATCTCTCGTCGTCGTAGTGGGAATGTTTGGTCCATCATTTGTGAGATGAGAGTGCCATTTGGCCGTACTTTCTTCATTTCCTCCATGAGAACATTTCTGGTATTTTCCAGGCTTGTTTCGTCATGGCCTTCAGGTAGATTAGGCAGATAATTTGTTTCACCTCTTTTTGGCCGTTTTATACCCTTGCTTGAAGATTCTCCGTCGGGGTTGCTTTTGCTTCTTTTACCCCCATTTACTGCTACTTCCTCACATCCAGCTCTTCGAAGCTTTCTGCGATGGTCGCCCATTTTATGTTTAAGGCTGTTCTTCCAGCCATACCATCCTGGCTGTGAACCAGGCTCAGTCAGAGAGGGATGCTTGCTAATGAGTGCCATTGCAACGCAACTGAAGTCACTATCTTCTGGGTAGGCCTTATAGCCATACACGGTCTTTGCCAGTTTATCGAGTATATCATGTTTCATATCCCATGATGGAATCAAACGTGTTCCATTTTGCATGAATGCAAGATCTGCTTGTCTAAGTCTTTGCTGAACATCAGCAGAAAAATTAGGAATGTCAAAAAACTCTGGCCACTGTTGTTTTCGGAGCGATGGTGATCCAGCAGAAGACAATATTTCTGTGTCAGCTGTGCTACAATCCGTGTCAGATGTTGTGGTGGGTGAAGTTAGAGAGGACAAATGGAGAGTCACAAGGGGGATGATTTTCAGCGTAGCTCTCTGAGGCAGATCAGCCATTTCACTCAAATTGCAGAAAGCATTAAAGTCTTGATCCTCATACTGAAGATTAAAGTCATACTGTAGTGATAACGTATCTTTCAGTAGGACTTTTAACTCTTCAATGGATTCTGGTCTTTCATCCAAAGTCAACTTCCTTATATCCTCTTCATTTATGACAACTCTCAGAAGTAATCTTTGGTCCATTTTGAAGACTTAACCTAAGAAAGAGGGAGAACATTAAATTAGATTCCATCATTTTACTGTGTACTTGTTCTCTTAACATAATATGTAACGTTTCAGTGTAACAAACTGTTTGCCTCCAACTCTGTAAAGTGACAGAGGGAACACATCCTTCAGTTCAGACAACTGGGTGATTGAGAGAGTGGACAATTGGCTGCTACAGAGCTCATATGCTCTAAGATGCTCATTATACCATGAGGTCATAAGTTTGCAGACAAATATTATGTTGTTATCAATCACCACAATCTTTGAAATCTGTCTGAAATCTGGTAGCCCTGAGCAAGATCCAACTGAAATGACCATATCAGCACTATACTTTATCCCATCTATGCAGACAGACGATGCTGCAAGAACTGTGTTCTGCTTTGCAGTCCTGTGATGGAGATAGTTTCGCACATTTTCAGGAAATGAAGCAACCATAACAGACTTGATTTTATTTATTTCAACAGATGGCTTGAAAAAGGAGTTGCTAGATAAATGGAAGGCCATCATTTTCTGGTGTCTGACAGCCAAAGTAAGAGGAATGTTCTTGAAATTTTGAGCATGTCGCACAACTTTTTTGAAAAACTTGTGTTTTCCTTCAAAACGCATTGTCCACACATCAGATAATGGACCATAAGTTTTGATTAATTGAGGGTAGTGCTCAATAAAGTGGTGCTTTGGCCTCAATCTTTGACTTGGAAAAACCTTCTGAAATAAGTCTCTATGTTCTGAGATCTTCCACTCGAGAAAGTACACCGACTCCTCTGTAAAGCTTGTGGACACTGACAATTCCACAACATCTTTCAGGGTCATTAAAATCTCCCAAGCTTCATCTTTCTCTGGAACGTGATGCCCAATCAGGAGTGGCAGAAGTCGGAGAAGTGTCCAGTTTTCATGACCATTTCCTCCAATCGTTCCCTTGGAGGAAAAGTTCTTTATGATGAGCTGGGGTTGGTTTGTTCTGTCTGAAAATGTGTACGGAAACTGTTTTATAGCCACATTCAGGGCTTCAAGTGAGAAATACCTCTTTGATATCAGTGCCTTTAAACATAATGCCAATTCACTTGGAACAATGCCCTCCAGAAGATCATGCAAAAGGTCTGGTGGATAACCACCGACAACATGAAAATGTTCCAGACTTTCACTAAGTGGGCAGCTTCTTTTCACACCATAATGTTGAGCCATGGTAGAATCCTGCACTACCTCTTGCACGTGTTTGTCATGATTTTCTTTTGTTCTTAGTTGAAATGAGCCTGTCCGCACTTCCTTGTGTTGTATTTCCTCCCGTGTGGCCATACAAAATCTACACATCTGACTAACTGTGAAGCTTTCAAAGAACCCTCCTAAAGAATGGGCACCTAAATTATCTGCCGCAACAAATAATACAGTGCCTTTTATGCTGGCTCCCAACTGTTCAACATATACACCATGTTGCTCAAGAGAAACCAGGTCCTGGATGAGAGGGCGAAGAATTTCACCATAACCATAGTCTTTGATGTTGTTCACCTTGCAGAGTAAAGCAAGCTGAATGGAATGAAGAGAGGAACGATATTTAGGATGAAGATTGCCAAGTACCCAGTAGATGGCACATAGTTTGTGTTTTTTTCTGGAGGTTCCCAAGGGGTTAGCCACCTCAAAATCATCTATGTACAAGCAAAGCGCAATCCTGAACTCTTCCTCTGTCAAGAGAGAATTTTCTTTAAAGTGGGAACCATCTCTGTAACCTTTGTATACCTGTGACACATTTTTCTCAGGTGACATAGCCTTATCCAAAATGTCTGCATTGCTCAACAATGTCTGCAGCATTTTTAGTATAGGAACATACACTAGTGTCTGGTTGTCATTTTTTAGGCGAAACTCAACAGGCATTATTACAGAGAATTCTCTCAAAATGTATGATGTTCGCTTGCAAGCAGTTGACAATGATCCACCAGTAGAGGTGAATTTCAGGAATACATTATTCTCAGTAAATTCTCTTGTTATATCACTCACTAAAGAGTCATCAACATCTCCACAGTGCTGATTGAGTATTCTTCGAATAGAAGAATGTAACAATGGTTGTGACAGCAAATAAATTTGGTTTATCTGCTCTACAACCTCTTGCATAGCATTTTCTGATATGTTGAGAATTGATGACATTTTCAGAAAAAGAGCAGCTACATTATGTTCCAACTGACTCTCTAAATCTTGCACATCTTCACTGAATTCAGCAACTTCGAATTCGACATCATCGGCTTCAGGGACACCATCATTGTCCTCAGGTTGAAAATTCAGATTAGGGAGAAGTTGTTCATGTACATTCTCTGTTACAATTTCAGGTTTGAACGCCCTCTCATTGTGCATCTGATGCTCTTTGCTTTTGTGTGCGTTAAAGGTTGAATAAACATTGCTCTGAAAGTTACAGCCTTGATATGGACAAATAACCTTTTGTTTCAGCTTTAAATGTCGTCGCAAATGGGTGAAAAAGTCAGCTTCAGTGCAAGGCTCAACAAAGTCGCACAGCTGACAGTGGAATGCACTCACTTCTACATCCTTTTGAGTGTGCCATGTTGATAAGTGTACCTTTAGAGCATTAAAAGTTTTAAATGTGCACAGGCAATCCTTATGAAGGCATGGGAGTGGGGATATTCGAGTGTGGCATCCATGTTTTAAGCGGTAATGCTTTAGTAAGTAGCCTCTCTTTTCAGCACAAAATGTGCAGTACTTACAGGTCCACTGCATTGCTTGTGATCTGCCTGGTTAATCTGAAAAAAAGAAAAAAGATAATGTTAGCATCAACCCCAATGAAAGAATGAGAAAACCTAAAGTGTATCTCACTTTTATAACTACACAGAGTTGATTATCTAGATGAGACTGCATTCAAGAGGTGGACTCCACATTTCTGGAGAATGCTTGTTGTCACACATATGAAAAGGAGGCACTGTTGCAGAGGAAGAATTCGATTTCTCCCATTCAGAAGAGCAGAGTGGCAATGGCCTGACACTTGAAAAGGTAAATATTGTGTCCTTTGCATTTCAGGTTGCCAAAATTAATGTTACATTTTTCCAGTAAGCTATGGCTATTAAAAATCAGTTATTACTTTAAGGTGAGTTCGCGAAGAGGACAGGTGAAGCACACAATAGAACAGTTAATAAGCTCCTGACAGTCTGTGTTATAGGCTTATTATTTTATGGTAAAGGGCCGGTGTTCAGCCTGACACTAACATAAAATGCATGCTGCTGACGAGATTCATTACAATTATCAAGTCTAAAAGTGTTGTTGCTTAACCTGTAGAAACAAAGTGTAAACGGGAGGGCTGTTGGCATATAGGAGTTGACAACAGTTAAAGATGAGGAGAAATCCAGGAAAGGAATCAATTCAGCTGCAGTGTCACCAGCGTATATTAATGGAAACCCAATTTTACATGGATTTCATCTTCCCAGGTCTAATAAACAGCTTGAAAAACTGACCTGCACCAGACACAACAAGGAGGGAATGGTATGTTATATGTTAGAAGCTAACATCCACTGCTAAGAGGCTAAAGACTGATATGATTGAAAACACTAGCACTATAATCACTAGCACTACTCATGTCTGTATCTAAATACATTTTTAATGCAGGGATTGTTTGTGTCTTATAGGGCCGGTTTCACAGACATGGATTAAGCCTAGTCCTGGACTAAATGGAATTTTGAATGGAGATTGTCCATTGAAAGTACAATTTAGTCCAGAACTAGGCTTAATCCATGTCTGCGAAACCGGCCCTTTGTCTCAAAGGTTAAGTCATCACTGCACAACAGACTAAAGGAGAGATATTTGGATGTGTGCTGTAGAGTGGCCAACGATGGACCAGACCAAAACGCCTAGGACTACAAGAAGTGCATGAGGACGTTTTAGAGGATTAAAAAGACGAGGCTGAAATGTTTTGCCTATGGCTGTGAACTGTTCATAAAAACAAACTTTAATACAATGAAACTATCCTGTGACGCTATTGCGTCACATAATGTGATGTTTAAAGGCTTAAATTCTACCCTGAGAACTGTTTTAGAAAAACACAAACAAAAAACTGTTTCAGACAATTCACTTTTGTCAATTTATGTAAAGTATATTTTTATTTTTTATATATTTTGTCTTAAGAGCCCCTTGAACACACTTAAATAAAGTATGCTGTACTTACTGAATGCATGCATTTTGATATTCTTGAGTTGTTCTAAGTTCTAACCTAATTGATTATCTTAAAGAATCTGAAATTATGGTTGCCATGAATTTAAAATGTTATTAAAATTACCTATAAAAATGTGTTCAGCCAACACCAACCTATTTTGTGCCAGGAAAAACCGTGGGTATGTAAACACATTGCTCAGACTAACACACCTTAATTTGCACTACACCCATTTACAGAGTCTATGCTGTGTATGTATGAACACTTTTTAAGTACATACAGTAGAGAGAGGTAGAGGATCATGGAGATATTCACTGATTTTGACAAAAATATTTCTCCAGAATCGCTGACTCCACCTTTAAAACAACACTACATGTGAAATATGTGAAAGTTAATAAGACATGATTCGCTCTATCCAGTGAGGTGACAGAGCTGAAATGAGCATTGAAATAATTGTAAATTAGCTGACATACCTTTAACTGCTGAGATCAATTTAGGGAGTGGTCACCCTCTGTTTGAGCCTGAATAGGAGGTAGTTAAGAAGAACACAAACATTTTAGGCAGCTATTCAAAAGTACACACTATCACTACACCTCAAATGTTGTTTCAAGTGCAGTTGAAAGATATGACAGGCCTTAACCACACAGTGCCCAGTAATGAAATATTAAAGCTAAAAGCTAAACTCTTATTAAATGCTCAACCATAATATCCTACATTATTTTCACACCTATAACATGAGAATAAGTAACATTTTTCATTTTTTCATTTAACTTTTATTTATCCTCGAGAGACCAATTGAGGAATGTTGACAACATTCCTTTAAATTAAAGACATTGAACAATCAGAAAGTAGAAAAACATGTACAATAGGCATAGCAGAACACATCATAATCTAGTAATTGACAAGTAATCTATATGCCCAAAAAATTTTTTTTTCCTGAAATCTCAGTTACATACACATTGAATGAACTAAAAAAGGCGAATTATTTGCAGATTAAGTATTTAATGATCCATTGAATTTATTATTGAAAGCTGATGGCGACAGCGACTGTTAGCTTTTAGAGGGATAGGAGATGAGCTTCACTTTCCGAGCTTTGATAGAAAGGACCTTCGAGCTAACGGTGACTCAGTGGAGTGGAGCGGGGACTGACTTTACTTTGGGGGGGAGAGGGGGTGGGAGACTGACGCTCTGCCATGGCTGAGGTTGCGCTGAAATTAAGGCGGATCGCGCTGCTTCAATAAAGCGCATATTTTGAAAACAACGAAGACTATTCAGCTATAAAAAAAATCAATGAGAATCTATCTCAAGTCACAAAATTGAATGCTTTAAGTAATTGTGTCGCAGCAATTTGCTATATTAGTTTTCTACAGACAAATGTAAAAAGCTGGTAGGCCTACTTAGGACACAAAATCATATAAATCACATAAATAATAATAATAACTATAACCATTCTAACGTAGGCCTACGTTTTAATCATCTTAAACTACTCCGACGCACGTGATTAAGGACCTGCATCAACTGCACGCACTAGCATGCTGATGAAAAAAAATGTAATAATGAAAATGCTGGGGGAAACACTCCATCTTCTGCATTAATATTAGGTTACTTTTGAATTTTCTGGCACATGTTGTTCATCTAAATTACGTTTTGAAAGTTGAGTTGAGCTCCGGCCATGATGCTAAAGGATTTAACCACATGGTTGGCCACCGGCAACAGTTGAAAGTAAGCTAACTAGCTCCGCGACTAGCAGTTGGCTAACGTAAACCTCGTGCATTATTACAACAAGATAGCAACACGGTTTGCACAGGGATAAAATATTTACTTACCACATCAGTGTGCAGAGCACAAGAATCACGGAAATGCCGATGAAAATAACCAACGCCTCCAAAGCAAGGTCCAGCTGCACCAGCTCGTGGTCAAACATGTTCCCGAATAATGGTAGGAGGTCAGGTAACACGGCCAAGTACGTGAGGACCGATCTGCGCATGTCTGAATGTTTGAAAAAATAGGCGCAGTTCCAACAACTTAGTTTTTCTAATGCAGACCAGCTCGATTACATTAAGTAAGTCCGCTTTTTCATCCCGAGAGCAGAACTTACTTAATAAACACTAGTATTCCTAACAGTTTGATAAAAACTGAGTAAGGTCCACTTAATTTTTTTAATTAAGTACAGTGTTAGATTTTACAGTGTACATGTGCTTTTTGACTTTTATTTTCACTTGCCCATTCACAGAGCCCAGGCTGTGTATTAAAGCTGGGGTATATGATTTCTGATTGGTCAAAAGTTAACATGAGCTGACACTTTGACCAATCAGAGCGAGGCTCCGATTCTCTGTTCTCATTGGCTGTTTGGACTGTCCATTCACTTTGGCACGACTTTGTTGGTGTAGAGCGTGTCAGGGAGGGACCATAGGGGAGGGACCAAAGAGAACAAGTGGAGCGGTTGAGGTATTTGGATTCGAATCTCTATCCCAACTGCCATTTTCTCCCCAAATCCTCCACCCCAGCTTTAACACCAGATTCACCAAACACACACAAAAAAAGCCTGATCAGTCCAATTTTTAAACATATATCATATTGTAACTATAGAGGTCCCCTCAACTTAACGAAGGACCCAAAATATGAAGTTTCTGTAACTGTACTAACCTTGATGCGCCTGCTGTTGTTCCTGGGTGAGCCTACCAATGACAAAAAAGAAAAGAAAAACTATATAAAAATAGCATTCTTTGCAGAATGATGGTCTTGTTTGCTGTTACATGTCATTCATGATCATCAGAGGAAAAATTAGGCTGTTTCAGAAATATTTAAAAGTTCCTCGTAGCACCTTTAAGTTAAGTTATCATGTCATAAAACTGATTTGTTTTTTCAACAGTGATTTGCAGCATGATTTGGAGGACTCGTCGGTTGGTATTAATTAATAGTGTTGTGTCATTTGATTCTGTCTTTACCTTTTAAATAAAGAATACATGTGTAAATATTTTTTAAATACCATGTGTGTCATACTGTGATTTGAAAAACCCAATCTCAAATTGTATGACCAAGATCAAAACAACCACACCATAAGTCAGAGCACACCGACTTTTCCTTTCAGAAATAACCATTTTTCCAGAGCCACCATTACTTACAGAGAGAGAGAGAGAGAGAGAGAGAGAGAGAGAGAGAGAGAGAGAGAGAGAGAGAGAGAGAGAGAGAGAGAGAGAGAGACACAGAGAAAGAGAGACACAGAGAAAGAGAGACACAGAGACCTCTATTTTGTTCCCAGCAGTGTGTGAGCTCGGGCCCCAGCAGTGTCCAATCTATCCTCCACTTTACCTCCTACCGCTGTCAGCACCTCTCCAGTGTTATTGTGCCGGCCGCCATCCTCGCAATTAAGCAATCCACAATTCAATTTAACAACCAAAAAAAAAAAAGAGAATAGAGGTGGCAGCAAAAGAAAAGGGAAAGCACACTGACTTCTCCCATTAAAACTTCAACCTCGCGCCATGTGGGATGTGTCCAATCACAAGGGTCGCGAGCATAATCACTGTTATTACGGTCTTGAAACATACAGATGATTGTATACTCTAATTGCTGGAGATAGTAGCAAAATGGTAAATTGCAGCTATAGTCATAAAAATGAAAAGAAAAACTCCACAATATTTTTATTGGGTGGATTTTTTGGGTCACTTTTCTCAGAAAGTCCAAATCTCAATTTGAAAAGTATTGCATTTACTTGCCTAGGCTCTGTAAACGGGGGTGTAAACAAAGGGCCCCCAACGTAGCTAGCAACATGTACTGTAATCAATAGATGGTAGCAAATGGCAAATGCTGTTTTGCTAGTCATTAAAAAAAAATCCACAATCTTATTATTGAACAGATTGTTGGGTCACCTTTCTCAGAAACTCCAAATCTCATTTGGAAAAGAAGACACCTTATTTAACTTGCCTGTCTGTCTGTCAACCTTTTCTGCATGACTCAGGGTTATCTATAAAAATGTCAGCCTTTACCGGCATCTGCCTCAATCATATTCTCTCCTCTCTTCTTGTGCACATTTGGACCGTTTTCTAAAGAAGTTCTATTTCTAAAGAAAGTGCTCCCTTTGTATTGCAAAAAGACTAGACTATATCAACCCACACGGTCCATCATCTACAAATATTCATCTTTAAAACTAGACGACACATTGCCAGCCAAGGTCATCAGTTAGCGACTATCTCTTAGAATGCACCGTAATTGCACCTAATTTTCTCCTATCCGTCATTTGGTGAAAAAATATGTCAAATCTTTCTCAAACAGTGACTAACAGCTCGGCTTGGGAGGAAGCTTCTTAAAAGGCACAGCAGTTTTGAGAGGAGGTGTTGCCCTTTCACAAACAAACTGAAGGCAGTAAAAGGTGCACGCTATGATGTGATTGTGCTTATGTCCACACTGGAGAGATGATTGAGTTTTTTAGTGGCTTTTACAGGTTTTTTTTATGCCCTTCTGCGATCAAACCAAGTGGAAATATGTCCCCCAAAGGATGCCATCATAGTGTAATTATTTTTCCCTCACTAATTAACAAAGCATCAGAATTACAGCTAATTGAATAAGCCGCTCTATTGCCAGAGTGACGGGAAATACTGCTTTAAATACAACACAGCTGTGTGCTACAGCTGTATTTACGTTAACAGGCCTTTTCACAGACAGCAAACACACGTACAGACACACACACACACACACACACACACAAGCTCTGGTTATGCATCTTAAAAGGTGTTTTCGTATATAAATGATTAACTTGTTTTGGGTCCTTACAGAACCACACATTTAATGAAAACAATGTCTAATGTTTTGATCTCCAACTTTTTCTTTGAGTTTGTACATTCCTCTCTGTAGAAATGCTGCTGTTTGAGCAGGTAATGTCTCCAAACGTTTCAGCTCAGCATAGCGTGTTTGGCATGTCATCATTTGCCCGTGCTCTAAACACACAGTAAAGCCGAGGCTGCTGGGAATTTTATTGTTTTTTTTTCAAGTATTTGGATATGAAAAAAGTATTCGACAAATTTATATTTTTATATGATGAGCGCACCATAGATTTATAAAAAAAAATAAAAAATGCAAGGACCATCCCTGCGTTTCAATACCCATACTTCCCTACTATTTAGTATGCCAGAAAAAGATGTCCAAATACATGCACGTCAATTGTAGTATGCTGAAAACACATAACTCCCATAGCATTTTGGAGTATTCGTCTTTTTCTTTCTCTCCTGTGGCCCTTAAACTCTTCTGTAATTTAGTATGTAGTGTAGTAAAAAGAAAAGGTATGTGATTTGGAACACAGGGCATGATTTTCTGCACCTAGTCACATGGCAAACACTTCAATAATTGTGAAGACATTTCATTAATAAAGAAAAGGTCAGGGGATCACTAAAGTAATGGTGTTTATCCTATAGAGACCATGAAAACTTGCAGCAGATTCTATGGCTGCTAACTGAAAATATATAAAAGACCTACTTCACACGTGGAAATATGAAGGTGTATTGAACTCTGAGATCCTATGTAGCATAAATGTGCAAACATTTTAGAAATTGGTTCATCCTAGCCTGAGAAAAAAGCAGAAAGAGTGTTTCATGGTCTCACTGTCTAACCCTACATTTTCCCATGTCTGTGACATCACGCATGGGAAAATGTACGGTTAGATTAACAGGACAGCTGGGCCAAGGGAAGACTGAGGAAAGACTGAGGGAAGAAAAACCTCATTCATCATATTATAATAGCGATTTTATAATGATAGAATGCCGGTTCCGTATGGGTGAAGTATTCCTTTAAGATATTTTGCTATTTGACTACAGACTGAACCCTTGACAAAGACACCAGCATTGCCATCTCTAGCACACACCTGAAAAACGGCCAAACTTTTTTAAATATGTCTTTTCACTGAACAGCAAACTTGCCCTCTTGCTGTGAAAACATCCGCTCCAGAGAAAACCACTGCTATACTATATACTGCTATTACATCAGCAGGTGAATTATTAGACTGGTGCGTGTACTGTAATGGATAACCATTTTATTATATATCTCATAAGAACTTTAATAGCTATTGACAAAAAAGGCCGGGGTTAGCTCACTCCGTGTTCAGCCAACAATTACCAAGCTAATTAGAATCTGTGAATGCGCCCAGTTGCAAGTGTTTGTGGTCTATTAAAAGCGCGGATGACTCTTATTGGATAAATGTCGGCGAAAATTGAAGGAAAGCCTCATTATAAGGGTTGGTTTATTCGTTTTCAGCCCGCTCCCATTATGTGAGGCAGTATATTTCAGATGAGCCAGCCAAGGACTCTGCCACGCTTGTGCAGTCGGCGAAACACTGTCCTTGGGAGTGTCATGGGATGCGAGGTATTTGGCCTTCATGCTCCGTATAGCATACCTCCCCACCCTCACCTGTGCTAAAGGTTGCTTTCTTTAAAGGTGGAGTCAGCAATTCTGGAGAACGCTTGTTGACAAAATAACTTTTTTTTGACAAAATCGGTTGATGTCCTCACAATCCGTCAGTACTGTGAGGGTGCTGAAAAAAAACAGGCTCTGTAAACAGGTATGTAAACAAAAGGGGAACACCGTAACTATAGCGACATGCCTGTGCATGAAAACTTCGGACTCTCATATGTTGTAAAAAATAAAATAAAGATTTTAACTCTGGCCCTAATTCAACATCTTGATTTTTTTTGTTTAAAGAGATGCACATTTACGCATAATTAGTTTGATAGTAGCAACCTTTCATATTTATTCCAACATTTCTGAAAAATTGTCATACAAAATCATAATAGTTTTAATGTCATTAATCAAGTGGCAAAGTTTCATGTTGATATCTATAAGGTAAAAATATCACCCCTATGCTCTCGCAGTATCTCCCCTTGAAGATCTTAGGAAAAGAAATGTCCTTCGCCTCTTTTGAAACTAAAACCGACACAGCCATTAAACGACAGCGTGCGACTGTTACACAACCAGCAGCTGAATGCCGACTCTGAATTGTCTGTATACGTTTGAACTCATTACCCTGCCTACCAGTCCTTTCAAGGCGTTCTCATTTATTATTCTTTTTTTTTCTCCAACATACAGTATATACCACTAACTAAAGTTCCCTTCCTTGCGATTATACAGTGCACTGATGGGAGACGGTGGGCCCTATACCAGCCCACCCGACACTCCCTATTTCAACGTTTCACTATTCCACCTATAAACTGAGCTCCATTAAGTCCAATAAACGAGGTGCTTTATGATCCATCACCATCCAACCAGCCTTCGGTCTATTTTTGGCCCTTCGTATATAGCCAAATATCTGGGAGCATCATTTCCAATAAAAACCGGGCAAGGGAATCAGCAAGCAGGACGGCAGTTAATGTTGAGGTATAATGTATGGATGGGGTCGCAGAGGACTGTGGAAATGTCTATGTGTCGATACTTTGTGTGTGTGTGTACGTGGGCGCGTGTGTGTGTGTGTTTGTGTGTGTGGAAAGAGAGAAAGAAAGAGAGAGAGAGAGAGAGGTGGTGGAGTGTTTCACACTAGAGAAATAATTCATATGGAGGGTTGGCAAAAAAAAATATAACAATCTTTGACATGTGCCTCTGCAAGTGATTATAGCAGATATTTTCCCTGGTGCCACTTCCACTGAGCAGAGAGAAGGAGAGAGAGAGAGAGAGAGAGAGAGAGAGAGACAGAGACAGAGACAGAGACAGAGACAGAGAGAGAGCAGTGTCGTGTCTCATTCAAAAACACATCTCGGAGACATAAGAATAAAGTCTTTTGATTGATATTCCGGGTCTATCTTGCGCTGCCTCTGCTTACTGCCAAAATTGCAAGTCTAAACAAAAAAAGAAATAAATGCGGTCTATTGAAATTCTGAATCAGACTTGCCCTAGTTTTCCCTCATATACATTTATATTGTTTGGGGCGGGCAGGGGGGGTTTTGGGGGGAATGGGGGATCTTAGATAAAGATATTATCTTATAAACAAGTGTGTGCGAGCGAGGCAAGTACCTTTTTTTCCTCTGTGTTATTTGGTTGCTATGATATCTCGGGGTGCTAAGAGGGACAGGCAATCTAGATCATTGAAATCAGTTTTTATTTTATTTTTTTGTACTGCTGACAGAGGTGCTACTAGCAGAAGAAGTCCCACTCCACTACATGGCAAAAAGATGAACCGATACATTTTCCCGCAGCAGAAAAAAGCCCGGCGATAGTGAAATTGGTGTGATCATGCGGAGAAAATGACACTGTAGGTAATTCTCTGTGCTGGATTCATTTCTTTTGGAAGGAGAAATTGTGGGTGTTATCACGAAGAAGAAAAAAAGAGAAAAATGGGAGGCCCGACTCGAAACGTTGCTGCTGTGTGCTGCGCTCACTACTTTGGGGGCTGCCTATCTGCTCACATTATGAATGTTCTGTGATGTGATTTTCACAAAAGATGACAAAATTAATTGCGGCGCTCAGCGGGGAGACAGGCATAACAGGCTTATGAGTTGAGATTGAATATGAGTCACCGTGATGATGATGATGATGGTGATGGTGTGAAGCCTTTGTGGGAGATGAAATACTAGGAGAGAAAAATACTACTTCCTTTTGTACTTCAAAAGATTTTTTTTTTCAAATTGTATCTCAAATGTTTTCAAAGGCTGATTTATCACAGGGAGACATGGACGGAACCAACCATTCTTTGGAGGTAGTGCCCCCTCCCAAATACGGAGAAAAGACCAATTTGTCACAGCTAATGTGCAGTAGAAAATGCGACCTCCTTTAATGCACACTGAATGAATTTGCCTCCCGTGGTTTTCAATCTATTTTTAAAAGATTTCCATTATTTAATATAAGCAAGAAAAACACAAGTGTTTGTGACACCCAGTCCCCATTGTACACTTGGCTGTGCCCAAGTTTATACACGCTCTCACGTCTATACAGCGTTGCCAGGTGTTGCCAGTTGCATTGGGTTGAAACTATTGTCAGCTGGTTGGATAAAACATATTGAATGCAAAGTACAGGAATAATATATTATGCATAAATAAAACAGACACAATTGTTATAAAACAGTATAGTAAGCAGGCAACGTGTTAAAGAGGATGGTTTGGTTTTTGAGTTCTGGTTTTGGGATAATTATTTGGACTGATTTGATTGGTCGTTCAAAAATTCTCGCTTTGCTATTATGCTGGTATTTGTGGTAAACTGGCAACCCCTCGTTTATTTATGACGGCCGTTGATCTGACGGTGGTCATAAAGGCATAAATGTCACATATTTGTATATATAAATAGAATTGTAAAAGATTATTGGGGAGGGTTTAGTATTTGGACCCACCCAATGTCTAAACCATGGTTACGCCCTTGAAGGGAGACATTATGGGTCTTAATACTTTCATAGGCTTTTAGTCGAAAACCAGTGACACAAACTGCCATTAAATGTGTGTGTGGAATCGCCCCTGTTCTACCACGTTTGGACATATAGAGTAAAAGCCAATCTACTGCACTGCTCTCTCCTGAAGGCAGCCATACACCAGAAATTAAATGGAGCTTGCACAAAATTAAAATGCCGTTGATCTGGTTTCACACAGTGCCGGGAGCAAATATCTGTTTATACTCACACTGCAAACGTTGACGTCTGTTCATTAAGTGACACTCCACGGTTCCTTTGCCAGATGGGGGCTGCTGCTTACACACTGCGACTAGGAGATGGAGAGATAGAGAGAGAGATTAAAGATTAAAGGCAAATAACAGGGAAAATGAGGTTAGCGACAAGATAAAGAGTTGATTATACGGCTGGGATGAGCAGAGGCTGAAAGAAATTATTAAATAAACCAGTGACAATCAAAGTTAGCTTAAATCTATCAATCTTGATTCAAATTGCAGCACACTTTACAAACTGAATACATAGGACAGAGATAACATAATAATGATTAGAATATTAGCTTCAATAACCAACCTCTTTACAATATTTAAAGATAAACACAAGTTATTGAACTATTTGCCTGCAGTAAGCATGTGTTTTTGTAATGTGTTTAAGGGTGTATTCACACAGGGAAAGTCCGCTAGTTCACTTGCTTTGGTCCAAACCAAATAGAGTTTAGATTTTTTTTGTTTGGTGTGGTCCACTTTCATATTGCCCCTTTTGTAAGTGAACCAGCATTACGAAGCAAAACCACACGTGACCTGAGGTCATTCATTCATTGGACAGACATTCTGGGGTGGAGAGAAGCAGGAAGAACGAAGCGCCCCCCATTTGGACAAAAGCAGTAGAGTTTTTACAACATCCAAGCCCATCATCCTAAAGATATTTGCTAGCGTTGCATCGGTTGAGGAAGCAGGTGAAAGAGAGGCAGCGGGAGGCATTGCAATTAGGTTATGTATTTTATATGTGAATATGTCTGAATAATGTTATTAATAATGGTAATATGTCGATGATGAAGCAAAGTAATGATTGATTTTTGATGTTCCGGTCTGTCTGCCGTGAATTTCTTATGGCAGGGATTCAGACCTCGAGCAAAGGCATAGTAATAACAATATAGAAACGTAATTCTTTCACTGATGGTCACATTTGCTGTAACATGCGTTGTATGAGGAGAAATGACTGTTGTATTGAAACTGTTTCATAAAAATGTCAAAGTTCCTTATAGAAGCTGTAAGCAAACCACAGCCTGTAATATGAAAGGGAAGCTAGAAATGCTGATCCCTACAGAAAGCCAACCGCCCACTCTGCAGCCAGACAAACCAGTATTGATGTGGAGGCCAGAGGTCACAAGCCAACAAGCCGGCTGTACAACACGGAGCCTGTACAGTACAGAATGTCTTAGGGTTAAATGAGCTGATTGATTAGCACACAGCAGGAAGTGTGCTAACTATGCCTGGGATAAATGGAAGTGTTGGAATGATGTCGGACAATTGATCAGAAAAATGTATTTAATTGGCCGTTTTTTGTGAAGTTTTCTAACAGGTTTTTTAACATGAAGACTAAAAGACAATACTAGTCCGTATACAAGAACATTCAAGTTCATTCATGACACAGTTGGACTACCAACTTGTTTCCAACATTTTTTTTATTTTTTTTATCTATTTAAATATAATGTTCAGCTTTTATTAGACATTTTTTTTTTTTTTTTTTTTTTTAACCTTTATTTATACAGGTAAATCCCATTGAGACCGAAGACTCTTTTGCAAGGGAGACCTGTTAGGATAGACAGAGGTGGGGCAGAGAGGGGAATGGCATGCAGAGAACGAACACGGGCTGGATTCACACCCGTGGTCTAATGTGAAGAGGACTCAGCCTCTATGGGGCTACACTTTAACCACTACACCACGAGTAACACTCTTTTTCCGACATGTTATGCTACAGGTGATATTTTCAGGTATAATGAAAAAAAGCAAAACCATAATTTCAGCTAACGTAGCTATGCTTACAAATACCCATGGCCATTTGCTTTAGTTTACAATTGATAGTGTTTGTTTTTTTAACTCCATTCCAGAATACAGCTTCAACACATAATGTTGCATATATTGTGGATCAAGGCTGTTAACCCCCGGCAATTTACACATACCACTTTGCCATTCAGACACAGCTGAAAGCAGCCAATGTATTTTTTTTTCTCACAATATTAGCTATTTAATGTAGACTGATGTATTATATAAATTAACCATAATTTCCCTGGTAACAACTGCTTGCACTCCATGAACTAATATGAGTGGAGTCATTATGTTATAGTACAATTGGTACAGCAGCAGTAATATCTAAACCAATGTATTGCTAGAATAGAAGAAGCCATCCATCTATACATGTTACCATGCAAACATCGCAGTCTGTTTGACAGGCGTGTTCCGCTGAAATGAACACATCTCAGTACATGTGTATTTTTTTCTTTCTAATCACTAATGTGAGTAATTCATGTATCTTGGTCTCTGAAGGAGTGATAACTGAGTAAGTGATATCAATAAATAACCTTCAAACCCCCAGTGGTACAATATGAACATTAATGCTTCAGTGAATCTGAAAAGGAATAAAATGAAATATGATTCTGCTGGCATTTGTATAAGCGTGAGAAAAAAAACAGCTCAAGCTTTTATCTTTCAGTTTTTTTTTTTATGATTCTTAAAGAGCAATCAGAGAGAGAGAGAGAGAGAGAGAGAGAGAGAGAGAGAGAGAGAGAGAGAGAGAGAGAGAGAGACAAACCCTGACCGGCAAGCTCACCCCACTTTTCTGTAAATATTATCTCCGCTTCAAATTTCCTCTCCATTTAAACTATTAACAATTCAATTTCTAAAGAAGGCGCTTCCACTCCACGAGAGCAGGAAGTCCAGAAGATTTGCAGGTCAAGGATCCAGCTTTGTCGAATTCTGACTCTGGGACAAAAAAAGTAGAAAGAAAAAAAGTCTCCGATATCTAACAGAGCTGAGAGGAAAATTATGGACTGAACGATATACGGGAAATATTGATCCTCAAAGGAATACTTCACCCATACGGAACAGGCATTCTATCATTATAAAATTGCTATTATAATATAATGAATGAGGTTTTTCTTCCCTCAGTCTTCCCTTGGCCTAGCTGTCCTGTTAATCCTCACCCTACATTTTTACTAGTGTCAAAATAACTAGGTTTGGGGTCGCCCTTAGCTCAGTTGGTAGGGCGTCCCCCCCATGGGCCTCGGCCAGCAGCGGACCCGGGTTTGATTCCAGCCCGAGGTCGTTCTCTGCATGTCACTCCCCTCTCTGCCCCATTTCAACTCAATAAAGCATAAAAATGCCCAAAAAATATCTTAAAAAAAAAGGTTTTATTTATTTATATATTGTATTCTAAAGCTGTTCGTTTACATGTTATGTTTTAAGGGTGTCTTAGTGTAAGTAAATGTTTTGGTTGAAAAAAAAAATAATTTTATGAGAGCAGCGTGATATAAATTCTCTAGGGGAAAAATCGTGATTTACATTAAAGCAAGAATCAGCCCTTATACAGTAGGTCCAACCACATCTTTATTATGCTGTATTCAACAAAGTACGTGCAAGTAAGCATACCTGCATTTGTCTAAGGGCTACAGGCAGACAGGCGCGCTTAGTTGACCGTCCAGCAATGCAGCAGTATACAGGTGCAGAGATAATTTGAAAACAATTCTCCTCCTAAAGGTGGCGGCGAGGTAAACAAACATCCCTCTCTGCCTCCACCATTAAAGGTGTCAGGTGCGTTTAGCGCTGAAGGTCATCCCGAGTTTGACCCAATGATGTCGGTCGATTCCAATGAAGCGCCCGCGAAATGAAAACTGTTCACGAAGCCCGCCTTGTGTTGCCCTGTCTCTACCCATTCTTCACCTAGCTCCACCTGCCCATTAACATGTATGAGAACAGAAAGGTGGCTGGAATTCAGTTCATTTTTGTTGGTCTACAAAAAGTATGCTTTCAAAGAATGTTCATTTTCCCATCGGTATCTGTTGTAGGAACTATATTTAAAGGTGCATATGTGTTGGATTTATTGGCACTTTTCAGAACAGACTTGGTAGAAATGGAGTATGATATAAGTATGATTTAATTAGTATAAATGCTTGAAAAAAGTTGTAGTTTCTTTTTTGACCTTTAGAATGAGCCTTTCATACCAATAGGAGCAAGGCACTGTCCATGGGGGTTGCCATGTAGCACCGACATGTTTCTACGGTAGCAAAGAATGGACAAACTTAATGGCCATGCATTTTATATATAGTGGGCGTCCTAAATACACCTGTTGAAAGACAAAGAAGAAGTGCTATAGAATAAATAACTAAATGCAATCTTCAGCTCATCACTTGATATTGTGGAAAGACTTTAGGAAGTGGTTAATGATGCCATCTCACTAGCTTCTTGTCTTTGAAGGCCACCGTAGCTTCTGTAATTATATGAAAGAGAGGGGTTAGCAAGGGAGCGTTGCAATCTTGACTTTAGATGCCACTAAATATTCTGATATTACACACTGCACCTTTAATACCTAATACCTAATGGCGCTTTTCCACCACAAATGTAGCTCGACTCAACTCGACTCGACTCAACTTGGTTTGGTAGCAGCACGGGTCGTTTTCCACCGCAAATAGTACCTGCTGAACGTGGGCGGGGTCGTCGTAAGGGGCTGAAAGCCTACTCCGGAGCAAAGTAGCAGAGCAGAAATTGCGAGCAGTTGTTGCACTATTAACTGAACCAACCGCCAAAAACACGGATGAAAAATGTTTAAGAAATACCCCCCTTGTATCTGTTTGCTAAAAGAAGTAGAAGAATATTGCTACGGGCCATTAAAAGGGATGGTTGTTGTCCCGATGTGTGACTCTGCCACACAGTCAGCTGTAGGGATGCGTCACGTACATCCCTATGCACGTAAACACGGCCATGATAAAGTTGACTGTTTAGTGCTTGTTTCAGGATACGTGTTTTCAAATGCAAGCCGTGTCTCAGCCTGAATATTTTATTGAGGTAATCAGTTCAGTCCGAGGCTTGTAATGTAATCGCTCGCTATCATGTCTGTCCCAGCTGGCTACTATTAGCCTAGCTGCTAGCTGCCCTACATGTCTCCTCTCGTATGATAAGTAACTTCCCCAACAACCAACACTGGGTGAGCTTAGCGAATATATGGAAAATAAATTCAGATCTGTGATGCAAATCAAATGAAAGAGAGCCAGAGAAGGCTGCACGCGGCGTAAATACACTCAAAAGTCCCGGAGAGTTGGGGAGAATAAACAACAGAATGAAGCCGGTAGTCTCTGGCCACTGATTGGCCAGACAATAGTCTCTGGCCAATCAGTGGCCGGCCGTCTGCCGACGTCACCTTTTAGCATCGGCTCAGCTCGCTTGGAACCTAGAGCGAGGCGATACCAAAAAAGCAGCCGCTACGTGGTACCAGGTACCATGAAATTGCGGTGGAAAAGCCAAAAATGCGAGTTGAGTCGAGTCGAGCTGATACCATGCGGTGGAAAAGCGCCATAACATGTGTTATATCAGGTCCCTGAACCAAGAAAAAAACTCAACTCAACACTCCATTCACCGTTTAAAAAGTTCTGCTACTTGTTTGGTTTTTATGACAGCAGAAAAATGGTATGTGTCTCAAAAGAGCCCACCTTCTCACCTCCCCTCCAGACACCTCATCTTGAAGAAATGAGACAGAGCTACAGCGCACAGAGCAGTGAATACAATGTAAGGCCAAATAAATCATTGTATCGGTCCCCTGACTTCGGAGCTCGCATCACTACCTTGGCTCAGTGTGTATCACTCAGGGTTATAACCTAGATGTTTCAGGGACGCGTGAGTGAAAAGGGATTTCAAATAACCAGTGGCTTTGAATTACAAATAGCGCGCTGGTTATTAGCCTCAATGATCTTATGAATAATTACAATGTGGAGTCTGGGATTCTGGATAATGCTTGTTGTCAAAAAATATCTCTTCACGATCGGCTACCAGTCCGTACTGTGTGTGATTTGTAAACTGGTATGTGGCTAGCTACGGTGGCCCCTTTGTATACATGCCTAGGCTGTGTATTAAGACCAGCTTTTTTTAAGGGCACACAAAGTGGTAACCTCCTTACTTACTTACTCATTTACTTACAAAGTATTGACAGATAGCGGATCGCGAGTAGATATTCACTGAATTTGACAAAAAGTGATTTTGACAACAAGCATTATCCAGAATCTCTTACTCCACCTAAATAACTTATACACAGTGTTATTACTACAAGGTGAATGGTGTGCAATGGCTTGGGAAGAGTTTGTATATAGAAGTACAACCAAATCCATCTATCCGTGTGTATCCATTGGCTAGACAAGTTCACTGCCTTAACACTGCTTGTAACAGCATCACTCTACACTACTGTCCAAAGGCCATTCTGAGATGGATGATTGGTTGTTGCGCCAAAGTGAATTGTAGGGACAACTACCAACACTGTTACAGGACTGGTGGCTCACATAGCTGGCGGTAGATGGTTGATGTATGTATTGAAAGATGGAACTCGATATGAAACAGGATATGGGTCTAAAGGTAAAGGTGGGCCCTTCTCTGTCCTTAAGTAAACTTTTCTCTGGTTCTCTATCATGATTGGATGTGTTATTGTCTTGTCAGTGAGGTGAGACACCTATTACCAAAACAATGTTGCATATACTGTAAGTTATAATAAGTTATATAAGTTGGAACAATACACATTTGTCAACTACCATATATTATGCAATACTTTCCTAACCATTTAACAGTTGCAGATATCGCGTTATTAAAGGTGATCTCCGTTTAAAACGTATAATTACTCTAATTTCTTTCGTTACATTAAATTTGTGTTTTTCTGTTAAAATTGCAATTTAAAAACAAACTCAAATCACAACACAAGAGAGTGTTAGCATATGTATAAATGCTAGCCTTTCTGATTTATAACTGAACCTCACCTCTTAACTCTTCAAAGTAAGGTCCCGCCTCTGACCGGACAGATAGCCAATCATATTGACAATCCTCACCATTAGCCATTAGCCACTTCAAGCATATCTTTTTCTGCTCCACTGATTTTGATGTTTTTCCCATCCTGAGTCCAACAATGACATAGTGGTGCCATGTTAAATTGGTGGATACCGCCGTTGACAACATGGCAAATCATTGGATAGAACTGTTAATGGCCATATTCATATAATAATTTTCTCTCTGTGCGTCATGAGATGGAGTATTTTGATTTTTCTAGTATTTAATTTACTAAATATGACAAAATATTTTGTTTCTGTCATGTTATTTTATCTCTAATCAGTTTCTTCTAATGATTTTCCAGAAAATGTATCGCATTAAAACATAAATGTGCATATATTATAGAAGATTTATTCATAATCGCCCTTCACTGGAAGTCACTGTGTCTGACTAAAGAGCATACACATCGGAATAAAAAATTATTAATTAATCATGTCCGCTAAAGTTTTATTACTCGGAGTAATTAGACCCTACATTAGTTTGTTTGGTAAATGAAAACCTTACAGCTCTTGCTTGGCAGCAGACTACAGAAATGTACTTTTATTGGGTAACTTACTATCGAGGAATGATGATACTGTTGACAGAAAATAACACACAAAACACTAACACAATGAACTATATCTAGAATAGAGAAAATAAAGAGTATGATTTGGAATGCATGGAAGGTTCCAACAGAAACAATAGGTTTTTCAACAGTCACTCAAATGAACAAATCATCAACCTGAACATCTAATTTCCATACGGGCGGCAGTGGCGAAGTGGGTAAGGGGGTCGCCTCTGGAGTGCAGGGTCGGAGGGTCGGAGGTTCAATCCCCCGTCTCCCCGCCACATGTCGAAGTGTCCCTGGGCAAGACATTGAACCCCAAATTGCTCCCGATAGTTAGCTTGCACCCTGCGTGGTAGCTGCTGCTATCGGTGTATGAATGTGTGTGTGATTGGGTGAATGTGTACACAACAATGTAAAGCGCTTTGAGTCTGTGAAAAACCAGGGAAAAGTGCTATATAAGTGGAGTCCATTTACCATCAATGTCCACTCAATAGGAACATAAGTAATTACTGCTGTCAACTGGCATCAATGCTCATTATTTCAAGTGCGTTTTTATGGATTTGTATCGCATATAATTGACTTTCAGAAGATCTTGTGAAAGAACTGTGAGATTAACGGTATAATCAAATACAAGCTGTCATTGCTAAAGAAAAAAAAAACGTTCCCCGCAAATGGTGTTTGTTTGGTGCTTTTAGCAACCGTTAAACACACATCTGGAAATGAATTGTCATGTTTTAAAAAAAAAATTAAATTAAGAACATTTACATAATTTCTTGTAATTTCTTGTAAATCTTGTAAATTAAATCTTATGAAGCAAAAGTTGGACACCACTTTATAATATACACTGTAGCACGTTGCTAAGGTTACGCTGGTTAACGAGCAGCTTCAAAGAAAGGCACAAAATTAAAGGATAAATTGACAACAAGCCATAAGGTTTGGAGTGGATGATCACGTTAAGTGTAACCCTGACCACCTGGCGGCAATCAACATATAACAACTGGTATTTAAATGGGACGTGTTTGTGAGGGACATCTGTCAACCATTATGTCATGACTTGATGGGATTGTGCAGTGTGTGTGTGTGTGTGTGTGTGTGTGTGTGTGTGGTGTGTGTGTTTGAAAAAAAAAAGTTTCTGGCTAAAAGTAAAAGTATATTCTCCACGACCAAGATTAAAAAAAAATCTTATCTTCCAGAAAATCAAGAAGAAGACAGCTTTTTTCCTCTCCTTCCAGATACAACAGAAAATGAATTATCAGGCCAATAGTATTTGTTGCTAGCATCAGACCCACTGTAAATGACCAAATGCCAGGTTCTACAAAGAGTGTGTTAGAAGGATTGTGCAGAACTTTGCTGCCTTCAAAAGAAAAAGAAAAAAAGACCTCGACTGTACTCTCACATTTTTAGATCTGTAAAGTCCATTCGTTGCCCTTTTGGGACTTTGCACTGATTGTGTGATGAAGTGTTGTAGTCTAGACTTTCCCTGTAACTACCCAGTGTCCTTCAACCTAGCCTTCCCTGCTTTAGTTTAAAATCCTCCAGAGATCCCTATGTGAACTTGCATGACTGTGCTGTGGTGGGTTTGCGTGTGGAGGCGGACAAAAACGATTGCAGTAAAATGAAAAATTCAAATTCCCTTCACTTTACCCGTGGCTGCATTGAACCGTGGTTTATTGGGGCAACAGTGGGAGCTGAAATTGGTCCCTCTGCAGCTTCAAAAATGGATTTTCTCCCTGTGTAATTATTGAAAATCTTCACAAAGTGGTTCCTCTTGAAAGAAGCACTTGATGCGTAATTCTTGAGACCTGTTAGAACCAGAAAGTACTTTTCTTTTGGGTTTTTTTTTCATCCATGCAACATCATGATACAATTACTTCTCGCAGGGCCTGCTGAAGAACTATTTTAGGTGTCCCTAGTAGGTCCCTCCTGACAATTTTTTGGAAAAAAAGTGTTCCATCATCATCATTTATTTATTCATGGCTCACGGCCATAGCATGGAGCACAACAATCAAATCAAATCATCTTTTTGCATCCCATTTTTAATACATTATTTTCATCGTCTTTGTTCGTCTTGAGTATGAGAGTTTTTAGCAGCATCTAGTGGTGATATTTCTAGATCGCAAAGCTCCCTCTTCCGTTTTTCTAAGAATTTACAGGCGCTACGGTGGCCTTCAAGGACAAGAAAGCATCCACCACTGCCTCAAGTCTTTCCACAGCATCAAGTCATGAGGTCAAGATGTATTTAGTTATTTATTTGACGTAACTTCTTCGTCTTCCAACTGGTGATTCTGGACACCCACTATATATAAAAACATGTAAGGCTGTTTGTTTTGTCCATTCTGTGCTATACGGTAAAAACATAGCGTGGATACCATATTTGTAGAGAAACCCTTAATAATTCATAGAGCCTAGAGTTTCACAGGGGTGCCCCCAATATTTTGAGTTGTTGTGGGAGACTTAAACCAAACCTGACATCGCTCTATATTTGAAGAGATATTGGAAAGTTGGCCCCAAGAATAAAACGTCCATCATAACCTCTTCCAATTTTTCCGGTTTTCATATCTAAACACCATTTTATGAAGCTCCAACTACCATTTAAAAAAAAAAAATCTCTAGCCATCAGTGAAAAGAGCAGTGTATTTCCCTGGGACACTGGCGGGTTTCAAGGGCTGAGTGAACCGTCAGGCCAGATGAAGAATGGCAGCGATATCCAGCCAGAGGACAGCTTCTTCGTCACTCTCTCTCTCTCTCTCTCTCTCTGCCTGTGTTTTCTGAGCTCCATAAATCAGCTGAAGGTTCCTCCCTGATCCGCTCTGTGGCAGTGGATGGGGATTTATCATTCTCTGATAAAGGCTGGGGTCCTCGTCAACGTTTCGCTTTCAACTCTCTCCCGACCGCGGGAATTTATGAGAACTCTGTGTAGGGCGGCCATTGTGTGTGTGTGTGTGTGTGTGTGCATGCAGCTTTTTCTCTCGTTACACAACAGAGGGCACAATGGAAGGGGGCTCTTCTGAACAGCGCACAACAAGACAATCCATTGTGTTCGCGCTATTAATTTCTTAGCCCGGAGGATGTCATTCAGACACACATACACATGACGAATGGTTGTTTGGCACACACACAGTCATTTGCAAAGTGTAGAAGAGGGGAAGCAGCGGCAGCAAAAGGTTCAACCGGTGTGTGTGTGTGTGTGTGTGTGTGTGTGTGTGTGTGTGTGTGTGTGTGTGTGTGTGTGTGTGTGTGTGTGTGTGTGTGTGTGTGTGTGTGTGTGTGTGTGTGTGTGTGTGTGTGTGTGTGTGTGTGTGTGTGTGTGTGTGTGTGTGTGTGTGTGTGTCTGTGTGTGTGTCCCAGCAGCAGTTCACTCAATTTCGTATGAGCTGGATAGATAGCGTTCACATATTTAAAGAAAGCAGCAGGGCCTAAATCAATTTACCAAGGCACATATGCAAAAAACCATATAGCCATCCCCATACGGACCTTGTTTCATTACTGAATGCAAATGATTCACACTTCTTGATCTAACACTAGTATCCTACAGTGTTGAGGAATTACCTTTGATCATTTATAGCTTCACATCAAGACCTCTACAACACTAGTAAACACTTCAGTCAAGACAATGTGTTTATATTTTGATAGTGCAAAACTACAGCAGAAGTTACCTCTTGACACTCTTCCTACAGTATATGGGTAAAAACATACTGTGTAGTTTCTAGAGATCCATGCCCATGAGCAGGGTGGAAAAGCGTACATTTAAGGCGAAAAACATTGTTTTTTCAAGCACCGGTCCATTTTAAGATATTTTGTCATACAAATTAAACATAGATTGTAACCTCGGCTTTATCCGACATCTAGATTTTGTTTTCTAAAGAGATGCAAATGAATGCATACTAAGTAAGATATTTCCAAATTTGCACATTTATTAAAAACATGTCTGGAAAAATGTTAACAGGAAAGATCATTGTTTTAATGTAAGTAATCAACTGGTAAGGTTTAATGATGATGTATCTATAAGTTTAAATGCTACTCTATACACCTGCAGTGTCTTGAAACATCTTGAGGTGAGCGAAAGAGAAACACAGAGAGAGAGAGAGAGGTACAATAACAACAATGGCAATAACAGAATTTCAATTAATAATAAAAAACAGCAGCGGGTGGTGATAAACAACAGGTGGTCTGTGAGCCCATCTCAACAGACAGTTTACCTGAGACACAAGCACAACATAAACAACCTTTTCATTCAAGCGTCACCTCCTCTGCCTGTTACCAGTAATGCGCAGACAGTATAAATAAAATGTCATGCGAATAACCGTATCTGTGTTATTAGCTAATTACAGTTGAAAAGACAAGCGAAAATAACCTCTGAATAAAAGCTATGAGAGCATCCACTCAAGAACGAGAAGAGAGATGCTCATCTTTTGTGTGGGCTTTAGAGAACTGAAATAAGGAATGTTACGGGGGGGGGGGGATGTAAGAAAAAGATTAAAGTGCTAAATAGTCAAGGCTCAAGGGCTCTACGACTCTGAATTCAAATCACAAATTTAAAAACATTTAATTGATTCTACTCGGGGGGGTTTTTTTCCATTACAAAGACGGTGGAAAGGAGAAAAAAAAAAAAAAGATCAAGCGCAGTTTCTACAAAGGAAGAAAATATGTGATGACTTTTTTTTTTTTTTTCGTCCCCAGATGGATAAACTCACAAGAGCAGCTTTAAAAAATGCAAGTGTGTTCATGTACTTTCCTATTTGAAAAATAATTGGAAGGTGAAACTAACTAACTGAGAACAAATCTGTTGTTATCAGTTCATTTCGGATGCCTTGAAAAAAACAACAGTACATTTCTGAAGAAGTATTGTTATTGTGGCCAAAGGCTGATTATTTTATTCCTCTGTGCCAGGGCTCTGCTGTGGTCCGAAAACCAATAAAAAAACGTCAATAAAGCCACACTGTTGCACTTGGTTACGTATCCTTCATTACAATAAACAAGGCCACTGGAGTTTATTTGGAATCAGTCCGACATCCCATTCCATGCTGCAACACATACTAACTACAGCACCAAGTGTTTCAGAGTGAACCAGAAATCAAATCAAATCAGTTTTATTTATTTAGCCCAATATCACAAAAAGCCACTTGCCTTGAGGGCGTCATGGTCCATGATACACAATATGAAAACAGTCCCAAAGATGCACACTAGTTGTTTTCAGTATTGTTTATGAAAAACATACAACTGCTTACAGCTGTTGCAATAAATGACAGAGCCTTGTTAAAAGATAAAACTATGGCTGCATTCCAATACCCATACTTTCTGCTATTTAGTATGGTAGAAAAAAGATTTAGGATGTGGTCAGATTTAGTATGCTTAAAAATACCCGGATGTCCGTTACATCTGTCTGAGATTTTTAGTGTTAAATTCAGCATGCTATTTGGGTGATTCTGACCCACAATCCAGTGCGCACCGGAAGTGACGTCACATCGACGGGGCCTCCGTACGAAAACAATCGGGGAGGTAATGGATACAAAAGCGATGAAATTAATAGGTAAAAGTATGTCCTACTGCATGCTAACTAGATATTTTTTATAGTCAGATGTAGTATGTAGAATAGAAGAAAGAAACAGTTTGCAATTTGGAACACATGGGTATATGTGTGAGCCATTTTAAAGATTTACAAACTAGCAACCAATGGGTATTGAGACAGTGTACCAATTGAGAGCTGGTTTTGGTCTTTCCTTTTTTTTCATAACTTCAGCCTCTTCCTCTAACAACTGAAACTGCAGCTGATTCGTGACATCAAGCAATCTAAATTCAATCATTTAAACATCTGGTTGCTTGTACTTTTGTGCTTTCACAAAAATTGGAAATGGCCTCCACCGCTCAGTTACAGAAATCATTGCTGGCGTGGGTGTAAAGCACATTACTCAAAAACTTAAAGTAAAGTGCTCTTGATGATAGGGATAGTAGATCCTTGATTGATGAATTTAAGCAATACTTAACATTCCCCCTCCAAAAAAAATACGTTCCGGACTGTTGGCACGGAAACCCTCCGCATTTAGAGAATTATTGGATTTTTCCTTTAGGTTGTATTTTTCTCTCTCTCTCTCTTCTGATAATGACGGATCGTTTGCCACGGACCATCAAGCCCACGCTCCACACACACAGGCCCTAGACGTTATATCGTGTGCTCTCGGATCGTACCGTAGCAAAGGGAAAATACATTCCTAGCTCATTAGCCGATATCCCGAGGCACAGCTGTGCTTCCTTTTTTGCAACGGTGAAGCTTTTGTTGTTGACCTCGAAGGGCTTTAAGCCAACCCTCTGTTTTTTTTATTCCTACATCCTCTCCCTCTCACACACACTATATGTTGATGCCTTGAATTTTTTTCTTCTATCTATCGCCTGTGGGCAGATAGTAGATCGTTTTGTATCTCTCGTAAAATGTCTGTTTACGGCGATGCGTATTGATCTATCAAAGCTGTATCCTTATTAGGTAATGCTGGTGATGATCAGGCCAAGTCAAGTCAAAGTTTATTTATATAGCACATATAAAAGAACGGTATGATCAGAGTGGGGAAACAGTAAATTAAAGGTGGAATCAGCAATACTGTAGAATGCTTGTTGTCAAAATCAGTGCACTGAAAAAAAAAATCCAGTGTTAATACACAGCTCTGTAAACTGGAATGCTGGTAGCTACAGTGGGGCCCTTTTTTTTTACATACCCTTTGTTTACATACCAGTTTACAGAACCTAGGCGCTGTATTACACCAGATTTGATTTGCACACACACGGTGCAGACAGGTAGCTGATCATGAGGAGATATTCACCAGATTTTGACTAAAAAGCGATTTTGACAACAAGCGTTCTCCAGAATCACTGACTCCACCTTTAACCACATAGGTGATGTGTCTTCAGGCTGTGCGCCTCAGTATACATTTCGAACTTCCGCCAAAATCGGTAATACATCTTTGTTAAAGGCCAAAGGGGGAAAATGGGGGGGAAATTCAATCTTGTAGGAGCACTGAGCATTTCATTCAGAGTTTGTGATCGTTGCTGTCATCACCATCATCATCATCGTTGGCTCTTCTGGTTCAGTCAGCTAAAAAACGCTTCATTTGACATTCCACTCATATTATGACTACGGCATTTTTTTTTTGAGTATCGCTGACTAAGGTTTACTCTCTAAGCCTCATTGGTTCATAACTGCTGACTCACTGTATGGCCTGCGGGACCTCACACGTGTCTCCTGATCAAAGGGGGATCTGACCATCAGCAAAAGAACATCTCCGGCCCACTCCATATCGATTCTAACTTGTACTGACACTTGTGTGAGTGTGGTGGAGGATACAGTAGGTAAAGGCCGCTAGGCATTCAAAATCTATCAGACGAGAAAGGGCTTTTTGATGTACGTCAAACTAACTCTGTCACAGCCCCTGGCCCTGTGAGTTTTTTTTTCTGCTTTGTATGCCGTTTCGTTCTCTTAATTAACTTCAGCGCAAATGCCACATGACAGATCAGTCAAAATTCAAACCCGAGTTTGATGTGAATTCTTCAGGGTGAAAATAAAATAAAAAACCTGCTTGCTCGACAGGGCAGTAGTCGACATTGGAAATGTCAAAACATCTGCCTGAGGATATGACAGCGGGCTCTTGCTCTTATAGGGATGTGCCATATGATATTTAGTACTCGTCCACATTAATGAAACGTAATACTAATACTTTGGAATTTTAAAGTAACTGATGCCTGACATGCTAAAAGTGTCCGTTGACTTTTCAACACTTTTTAAAGTCAATTTGCTTTCAGAATATCTGAGATGACGAACACACTCATTTACATCAAAGGCCGGATGTTGTAGCTACTACCCTATAACTCACCCAAACACAGCAGTAGATTGGACAGAAGAACTAAAGCTATCGCGGTGTAGCTAACCTGGAGTAGCCTAGGGCAATGCTCAAGGGCATTTAGAAAGTGAAACTGCCTGATTTTAGCAGAACGCAACTTTTAACAAGTGTAACACTTGGCCATGTTATGTAAGCAGCCATCTAAGACAAGCGAAAAACAACCAACTCAGGCAATACAGAATGGCTTCAAATATGAGAACTCAAACTTTGTTCAACATGTTGAAAAAAAGAAGTTTATTAAGATGAAGTTTATGCATAATGGATTCACTTTTTATGTAATCTAAAATAAATTATATCCAGTAAATGTAGGTCTGTAGGGCAACACAAGCCATTTGAAGGGGTGACCTTGGGCCGTTAAGAATTTGTGTTTTGTTTGTTTTTCTTAACATGTTTAAAGAGGTAAACTTAATCTGAAAATAATTGTTCGTTTAAGTGAATGAGTGACAGAGATGTATGGTGTAATGTCTTCAAACAAGGGTTAGTACAAGGCAAAATCATAAAAACTAACCAACAATGACCCAACATCTTTTTCTCAACCAGTGCAGCAAATTACAGCACTTTTCCCATTGCTGTTGCGCGATGTAGAACTGTTTTCGCTCCACTATCTTCCCGGGGAATTTCAACCAGCGACCTTCTATAGAAAAACAAGGCCATGCATTGTTCTCACCTTCTGGTTACATCTGCCCTTAAAAAAATTACCCAGTGCTATTCGTGGCTGTGTTCATACTCCGCTGTCAGCCACTGTAAATGGGAATGTATTGGCCTGGGGAAGATGAGGGCACATACAAACAGGATAGTGAGTGGGGCCGGGTTTCGTGTGTGTGTGTGTGTGTGTGTGTGTGTGTGTGTGTGTGTGTGTGTGTGTGTGTGTGTGTGTGTGTGTGTGTGTGTGTGTGTGTGTGTGTGTGTGTGTGTGTGTGTGTGTGTGTGTGTGTGGTGTGTATATGTGTGTGTGTGTGTGTATGAGTGTGACTGTGAGTGTGTGAGAGAGTGCGTGTATGCGTGTGTGTGTGTGTGTGCGTGTGTGTGCGTGTGCGTGTGTGTCTGTGTGTGTGTGGGCAAACCTGACTCAGCCAAACACCTGGAATTGGGTCAAGAGTACACACCTCCACCCTGAACCCAGCACAGAGAGTCACAGCCTATTAATTCAAAAACCATAAATGAGCTAAGCACTGTGTAGATCGCAAATTATCATAATATGGAAATTGAAATCTAGTAATTATGGAAGGCCGTCGAGGTAAGGCATTCTGAGCTTTAAATATCGACATTAGCACAGCATGGCGTGCCCTCTCCGCAGCAGCACACGCTAAAAATGATGATAAATAATTCCCTCCCCCCCCCCGGTAGAGCCGAAAATACTCCCTCTAAGGCAATTCTAAAACAGGTAACAGACTCAGCTGTTAATCCTTTAAATGTGAGGAAGAGATGCCTAATACATATTCATGCATATTAATGCGCCGCTGCAACCCAACCTGACAGGGGAGCTTATTAAATTCTGCTTCTTGAAAAAAAAAAACGGCGTGACATTCAGGAAAGTCTAAATCCTGTCCTAACCTTGTTAGCTTGTGGAAATAACAACGATGTGCGGGGAATTGTAACACTTTACCGACTGAATTAAGACGTGTTTTGGCATTTTTTCGCCTGGGACACAACCGTGTGGGAGAGAGAGAGTGTATTGGTACTAATACTAATGATAAAAACATACTGTCGGCTACTCTCAGCAGAGCAGTAAACAGGGAAATAATGATGCAACAGGAACACTGTGAGAATACACAAGGCACGGGAAAGAGACAAAATATGATAATAATAATAATAATTCAAACTGGACTTCTGCTCGCTTAACAGAATGTCCTCTCTCTGTCCTGAGTTTTCTTGGCACTCAAATGGCACTTCTACAATACATAGTACCAGCTCTACTCTACTCTACTGGCCTATGGTATCAGGTCCTTTTCTGGAGGTCCTTTTCCATTATAAGATAGTACCCATGACACTGCGTCTGTGTTGGACGTTATAGCGATGTTAGTGGCTAACGTTTAGCGCCTATGAGTTTCCCATTCAGCCTCAAACCTGCATTGTGTACAATTTTGCGAATTTCTTCATAGCAGACTTGGTAGAAAATAATTATAACATCCATTAATACGTTTAATTTAGTGTATAATAGCTGAAAATATTGTTTAGATTTTTTTTTCATCCTTAGAAAGGGTCTCATATATCTCCATATTTCTCAAAAAAGGTGAGTAGAGTAAAGTAGAGTGGATACGGTCCCATGTAAATGGTAAAGCAGCAAAAGTTTCAACGACCTGTATGAGTCACCGACAGCTCCTCAAAACTCCCCAAGACATCAAAAGTTGTGTGTGTGTGTCTGTGTGTGTGTGTGTGTGTGTGTGTGTGTGTGTGTGTGTGTGTGTGTGTGTGTGTGTGTGTGTGTGATTGTCTGTGTCCCTATCACTTTGTTTGGTGTAAACTATGTTATCAGGCGGCGCCCACAAAGGGCCCCGATTCTGAACCTAATGAAGTATAATAACACGCCTTTCCTTAACGAGCCTCAGACACTTCCTGAGGGCACTTCATAAATTATGCAAATCTGAAAAAGGGCGAAATGAAGCGCCGCGGCTTAATTCAGATAGTGTGAGGTCGAGTGCGACGACAGAGGGGATTCAGCAGCCCCCATTTTACACTTTCATCCCCACCACAAGATGAAGACAAGACCGGAGCTTCTTTATGTTTCTCCAACAGCTAATACTGATTAAGAAACCAACGGCTAAACTTTCTCCCTCTCATTAATATTTCAATCGTTAGCCCCCTCGACAAGTTGCTTGTGTTTATTTATTGTTAATTAATGATTTGAGGTTCCGTGAAGGTCGAGATTTTAAAAAAATAAATAAAGAAAAAGCAAAGAAACAGCCGATGGCGCATGCTGAGGTGATGTAAAAAGAAGAGCCCCCTTTAAAAGAAATTAATCTCTATGTGCCAGGCCAGTGCAAGTTACTACTCAGAGCAAAGTAATACACACATACAGCCACGGAAAAAATTAAGAGACCAGTCTGGAATTGTATTCAATCTTCATATCTACATTACTTCATGGAAATGCTCTTAATGACAATATTTGTATTGTGAATTTGGTAGAAATGTTGTCAGTAGTTTATAAGTAAAAACTAAATGTTCATTCTACTCAAACAAATGCCTATAAATAGTAAAACAAGAGACACTGAACATTTGGAGTGGTCTCTTAATTTGTTCCACGACTGTATACACTCAAGACTTTCTGCCCTATTCTACTGCTGCTCCACAAGGTCAAACAGGCATTTGAACTGGCCTGACAGGGGATCTTCTTATTGCAAATGTACAGTTTCAAATCTCTGCGTTCATTGAAGATTAAAAAATGCTACTCAAAACATGTACAACTTTACAGGTTATAATAGTGTATTACAAGGTTAAAGGTGCTCTAAGGAACTTTCAGTTTGTGTTTATTCCAGCACCCCCTTTTGGACAAAAGCGGTAGTGTTTTTACTACTCCAGCTGGGTGAGCGTATAACCATGACAAAGGCATTAAGAAAAACTAAAAAAAAAAAAACATTATTTGCACTGATGCTCTCCTTTGCTGTTACATGTAATTTATGATCAGAGGAAAAATGTAACTCTTTCAGAAACATTAAAAAGTTAGCATCTTTAAATTAGACTTCTTAGGAACTAATCAGCGAACCGGGACACATATTTCATTCTTATTGTATCTGTTCTAACCTCTAGTTTAAATATGAGGTAGGTAAGGTTTTTCTAAATACTGTTAAACATGTACATAGAACATTGTACCACTGTATTCAGCAAGTAATACATCTGGGAAGTCTTGGAGAAATATATCAATAATATATTTTGTTCCAAGGCAGTACAAAGAGATTGTGTATATATTCTGGAGCTAACTGGGAGCTTGCGTCATTTTAATATCAGTTTCATCTAAGTTTAATTTTCATTGACTGATAAAATGTAAGCATCTGAATGTTTTAAAGTTGCAAGAAGCTGAACATAACCGTAGATAAAAGGCATCAACAAATGTACTCTGTAAAGCACTTTGAAATGCATCCGTGTATGAACTGTCAAACAAACAAGTCACACGTACTGTATATATAAAAAGCTAAATAACTCCACTAAAAATCTGGGTAATTTTTTTTTTTTTACCTTTATTTCTACAGGTAAATCCCATTGAGTCCGAAGACTCTTTTACAAGGGAGACCTGTTTTCCTTTCCCACGTTACCATTCACACACACATCCATACACCGATAGCAGGCTAACTATCGACATTCACACAAAAATGTAGTTTTAAGCACAGGACAAATCGACAATACTGTATTTAAAGCCATGGAATAGACATGAACATTTGATGAGCTACTGAACATTTAACCTATGACTCATATCAGACTTCTAATGCACACAAAGTTCATGATAGTTGGTCTCTGTCTTTTCATGGGATGTGATGTTCGCATTGAAAACGAGATATATATATAAAATATTGAATATCAAAACCAGTGGCTTTACAGTAAGTGGCACTTTTGACACAAGTGCTTGGAGCCACTCTGGAGTTGTTCTTTGCTTCTTTGCTTGTTATAATCTCTGGGGACATATGTTTCCTCCAGGATCCTGTTGGCAAAGGCTTTCATGAACTCTGCCTGAACTTCCATCAACTTCTATTACACACACACACACACACACACACACACACACACACACACACACACACACACACACACACACACACACACACACACACACACACACACACACACACACACACACACACACACACACACACACACACACACACACACACACACACACACACACAGGTTCATCACTGCACCGTTTAGTGTTGCTCCCCTCCCCACGGATTAATAAGGAATCAGGACGTATCTGCGACGACGGTATCTATCTACAAATGAAATGCGATAATTGTCCCACTAGCACCGGGAATGACTACGGGGGTTTAACTGTACATAATTCACACACTATAATTGCATTTTGCAGGGGGCGGGGGGCAATGGGGGGCTTTGCTTTCATTAGTCCTCTAAAAGCCACATTCGACATGCCAGTGGAACAGTGTGGGATTTGTACAACTTTCACAATGGAGAGGATATGAACTGTTCAGGGAATTTGATGGCTATTAGGAGCAGTAACGAGCCCAATTTCAGTGGGATAAAATTGACGGCAGAAGCGTTAACATTTGTCCCAGGCCGACTTTAAACTGACAGTACTGAGGATGTGTGTAATGTAATGTTGTACAATGTGATACCTCGCTGATTCTAAGAAGACACTGAGCTGCATAGACCACACATTTGGGAAAGTATAGGGGAAGTAATTCATTGTTTGTTAAAGGTGGAGTCAGTGATTTTAGAGAAAGTTTGTTGACTAAATCACTTTTGTCAATATCAGTGAAAATCTCATGATCCACTACATGTCCCTACTTTGTGTGCGCAAAAAAAAATCCAGCATTAATACACATCCTAGGCTCTGTAAACGCATATGTTGCTAGCTAAGATGGGCCCCCTTGTTTTCATACTAGTTTACAGAGGCTAGGCTATGTATTTACACCAGATTTATTTTCAGGCCACACACAGTACGGACAGGTAGGGGATCTTGGAGGAGATATTCACTGACTTTGACAAAAAGTGATTTTGACAACATGCTATCTCCAGAATCGCTGACTCCACCTTTAATTGAGATATCAAAATATAGCACTGTGCTGTATGTATGTAGTGCCCAGGAAGCAAACGTCTCTCTTTACCTTCAGGGTGGTTTACGTCAAAGCTAATCTGGGGAAACAGCCCGAGTCTCTGACAGCTAAACAGAACAGCAGAAATGCCTAACCATGCTGTGTCTGAAAAAACGCTGACTTACCGTACATTTAACTGTTGTTTAGCAGGGCAAGTTGACTAAGAACACACAGCTTAATTTACTGCATCTTGGCCGGAGGGAAAAACAACGCACGGGCGCGCGCGCACACACACACACACACACACACACACACACACACACACACACACACACACACACACACACACACACACACACACACACACACACACACACACACACACACACACACACACACACACACACACACACACACACACACACACACACACACACACACACAAGTTTATTTTAGGAGAGGGCACTATTTATGTGCCTACCTTGTTGGAGAATGTGCGGGTAGATGTTTGGGAAAATGGAAGTGCACGCAAGATTTTGTTCAAACACAAACCACTGGCCTGAAAGGTGAGTGTGTTTTATAAAAGACAGAATTTTGGATCAGAAAGTGTTTATCAATAGTCCGTCGAGATTGGTTCAAACTGGTCACAATGAAAGATAAAAGCAAAGCACGAAAACTCTCTCACACAAACACACTCTCTCTCTCTCTCTCTCTCTCTCTCTCTCGCTCTCTCTGTGTTCTTCAGCGGTGGAGGGCAAACAGATGTCACAGACAGTTACGCTTTGCTTTCGTCACTATGCTTCTGCTCTGAGTTCAAATAAATGTTAACAGAGAAATATGTCTCCTGTATTATTCATAAAACTAACCACATTCTAGAGTCTTTACAGAAATAGTTACTGGTGTCTGAGACAGTGTTCAATCATACATATGCTTCCCTGCCTTTGTATTCTTCCACATATGAATTGTAAAGCAAATTAAAAGCCATACAGTATTTGATAATGTCCTCCTTGGAGGTATTATTACTCTATTTGGAGAATAAAAGAAAATGGTCAGATATATGAAAGTGGATGTTAATATCAAAAACTTTTGCTTCATTCATTTATACAGCTATACACCTTTTTATCCGGTTTAATAAAGAATATGGATCACAGTTTGATATAATATGCAGAAATATGCAATATCATTGCAATATAAATTACCAGATTGTTTGTATTGCTATGTTTAGTGAAACTGTCTACTGTTTTTCTTCCTTAATAAGTATCTTTATTAAAAATGTTAGTTTAATTTTGGGAGTCAACTAACATAACAGTGTGTGAGAAAATGTGTTGATCTCAATTTTCACTCATTTTTCATTTTTTCGATAAACGCTTTTGACGTGCCACTCAACACCTTTCAGAGATAAATTGTTTAAAACTGGGTTGCTTGAATGCTTGCAACATCTTTCAACAACGTTCCCCCCCCCCCCCCCCTCCGTTTGTCAGAGAGAAATAAGATTCATGAAAACATTACTCCGCCACACTGCGGAGCCTGACTGGGACACATTAGCCGACTCATTAGGCACAAACAGCTGTGGGTCGCTCCGGCTTTCACAGTGACGCAGAGAGAAACATTCATACATTTATAACGGTAAACAAGGAGACGTCAGTGGAGCCATTGTTCTAGAGAAAAAGACTGTTGTTGAACCAGACGTGTTGCTACTTCATCACACCGCCAACCAGGCCAGAACTAGTCGGCATGTAACCCGACTGTAAGCTCAACACTGTAAAATAAGAGGTATATTACGCTCATTTTGCACATCAAGTCCACTTTGGTGGAAGGGAAATAAAAAATGTTGAACTATTCCTTTAAGTCTGTCATGTTTTCGTCTTTGAATAATTTTTACTTTTATTTCATTTTACCTTTATTTATACTCAAGAGATCATTGAAGAGTGAGCCTCCCTTACAATGATCAAGTGTCTTGCTCAAGGAAACATTGGTAGAGATGGTGGGCACCGTACATGTAACACCAGCCACTACCAGTTTTACTATTAAAACCCTCCGGTCAGGTGCCGGGGATCCAACCAGAGACCTCATGGTGACTGTTCGGCCCCTCTTCCTCTAGGACATCCTACCACCCCGAAATACATCAAATACACAACAAACTGATAAAGAGCCAAAACCATTGAACCATTTAGACAGCGATGTAGAATTATGGCTGCAATTAAAATGGCATGGGTGAAAGTACAATATACAGCCTAATGAATACAGTTGCAGGTAGAGTGTGGCAGATTTAAGTCATATGTCTAATACACATAATGTGGTAAAACCTTCCATCGTTTGCTCTCCAATAAAATAACACACAAAGTTTCCACTCCTGCCTTTCCAAAGGTCTGTTGCTGTATAGAAAATGATCATATTGTAACCCCCCCTCCCCACCCCCACCCCCTGCTGCCTGCTTTGAATGTTCCTCCCTTTGTTGTGTGTGTCGAGAAAGGTGATAGCTCAGATTTAGCGCGACACGGTCTGCCAGCCTATATCAAGAAGCCCCGATAAGCACATCCGTAGAGCACCACTTCAAGCTGTGCACTGCATCGATACAAATCTTAAAGAAGTCAGTCGCCTTTTTAAGCATTTTTACAGAAGAGTGTTTCAAATTGTCCCCTTTTTTATATACATTTACAGAACAGGTCATGACACATTCTTATCCTAAAAATAACCACATAAAGCTTCAAGTAATGCATGAAGTGAAAAAAATTCCCCAGGACTAACGTTTCAATTTCATCTCTTTAAAAGCAGCAGGGTTCTCGTCAAAAAAGGCAGCACATTTGACACGGTAAAGCCCAAGCCTCTGCCATATAGCTGGAGAGCAGAGTTTGTAGTTTGCTAGGGCGAAAAGCAAAGCCAATGAAGATGAATAAACCAATCAGGTGTCACAACAAATATCACTGGAACGCCCATATATGGATCCAGCAGCGGTCTGGCTACAATTCCACACAGCGCGTTAGTTTCAGAGATTTGAAAGGAAGCTGATCTTCTGACCATGAGAAGTTGGAATCATACGTATGTGGAGGTTCAAATCACAATGGTCACAACTTTTCAAAAGGTCAAGAATTTACTAGAAATTCTAAAAATTATTATTTTCATGAAGGCACCACGAATAAGACGTTATTCGACACACATATTGGAATGTGTCCATCTATACTGCCATGATAGCTCAGTGGCTGGCTCATGGCTCAGTAAGATTGTGCCACAGGATCCCAAAGCTCCAACAACATCCACTGCTGAAAGGATTTCTTCAAGTCAATTTCTAATAGATGTTTTTCCTCTAAATTTAACAGTGATGCATTTTTTTTTAGCATTGTATGTTTGCGACTTTACACAAACAACAATCATGTCATCATTTTGGGGAAAACAGATTTGGCCATTGATATGAATTGTTATTATGTGTATTTCCGCTGCAATGCTGCACTTTACTACCTTCAGGGATGAATGAAGCTATCTGTAAAATCACAATTTCTGTGTTTCCTATAAACATAGATACAGTTGTGGTGTATTTGGACATACGTGATGCTGTTGTTTTTTGTCAACAAGCAACTGATGCTACGATTTAGTATGCTTTAATTATTTAGTATCTGTCTACAAAAAACAAATGTTCTGTTTTTTTTCTGCATCTGTTGTCCCTTTAAGAGCTCTACTTAACTGCTGTGCTGCTTTTGCTACGCGTCCCCTCTGCAATAAGCGGTTAGGATGTGTGCTCACGCCGTGCACTCAAAAAGATCTCTAGACAAACAAGGCAGTGAAGGCACCATCATTAACTACAGGCCATGTGTGTTTGTATAACTACTTGTTCTACCCTTCCTCTTAGATATATTCAAAACAAATGATCACCTACAGCACAGCAACCATGAGAGCAGACTGTGATCCAGGGCTCAGCTGAAGGCTACAGAAGGACTAGCAATCGTTTAGCAGAATAGCATTGACCTAGAGCGAGCGGCGAAAACATTTGGGCTTATTTTCTGTCTGTAGATCCACATAATGATGTTTTTTTTTACTTTTTCCACACAAAGAGCTGCTCTGTTTACATACTTCTTTAATATTTTAGCATGGCTCTTTTTTGAGAATTTTTTGAGAAAGCCTATAGTCGGGAATTGGAAAGAAGTGACTTTCTCATTGTGCGATACTTTGTGTTTTCCAATGATGACGTGGGGGAATGTGGCGATATGTGAGATTGGCTTTGGTGTCCTAAATTGCAAATTATTTAAAAGAGAAGAAAATGCTTAAAAAGTTGACAACAGCGCAACTCAGCAGACTATTTCAAACAAAGTATACAAATACAAACAATGTTGTTTATAAGCTAAAGTTACGATATGAAAATGATGAGATCTGTAACTTTACGATCAAGCTACTGCGGTAATATCAAACCTTTATAATGTCAATGTCAAAATCAATACTGTTAAGTAGAGGGTTGCCTACAGATGTGATGGTGTGACGGGTGTATGATCAGAGCTGTGAAAATTACAATCAAATGCCAAGGAAAATGCACCACTAGGGTGCACCACACAGGGTGCTTTTGTGAGTCAGCGAAAACAAAAAACTGAATACTAATTACATCATATTCAAAGCTGATATAGGATATATTTGGGGTAATTGGAGTAGTCATGCAATCAAAGTCATCAGTACGGAGTAGGAAAGGCAGATGAAATGGGGGAGAGAGGGGAATGACATGCAGAGAACGACCACAGGCCAGATTCTGGGGGGGGGGGGGCGGGGTGGGGGCGGGCTGCTCTAACTACTACACCACGAGCGCCCCGACAATATCCAAACTTTGACCTCCTTTACGCCAGAAACACATTCAGTCAATCCACAAAAAACAATTATGCATTAAAAATGATCTGAGGTCCATAACAGATCATAAACCGCTGCTGTAAATGCAAGGCTAGAGGGTCACAGACGTTATTAAAAATAATGTTCGACATTAAAATACTCCCCGTCTTGAAGGCAGCCATTTAGTTTTGCATTAAGCACCAGCCAGTGGTGTCCCTATACGACCTATACACAACAGCTGTGCTCTTCTAAACACGTCCCCTTACTGTAAAGACAAACCCACCACCACACATTCTAGTGGGGACGAAGTTATCATTGGGTGGGATTTTTTTTTTTTTAGTAGTAACTACTTTGTATGTTCATAAAAATGTTGCACACAATAAAAAAATAAAAAAAATTATAAGGTACATCACCGACTTCACGCTCACATGTAATTTCCTGACTCAATTTTTCCATCCACTCCAAAACACTCCCAGTCAGGGAGTGAGTGTCGGGGCAAACCATCCCTAATAATTTGGCACACGGTAGTCCATCAGCGCACGCAGTCTCCGTCAATATCAACAACATCCTAAATACGGCATTGATTTCCTCCCACCAAAAACATTTATTCACCATATGTGTGAATAATCTGTGTGTAACTGCTGCGGGTGATAGTTGGGGAGATATGGAGGCAATTACACTGTAATAGATTCAATCTCTGGTCCAAGAGAAACATAATTGGAGTGGGAGCGTGGTGCCTTACGGGGGGCTCCAGAATATTGTATATCGTTACTGTGATTATAGACACTTGGCACCAGCGTTGATGGTGGCTGTTAGCAATTTTCAAAAAAATAAGAAAAAATCAGCATATGAATATAGTTGACGTTAAATAGAAATGCTTTAGATCACAGCTTTTGATTGTGGCTGTAAAACGTTTTTTGTCTGTGTCGATTTTAAAAAAAAATAAAAAATAAAATCACCCTAGATGTTTTCTTCTTTCCGTTTGGCCCGGTTTGACTGTAATCAAAAAGGAAATTGCAATCCATACTCTGATGTGTGGACTATGTTTGCACCGAATGCAAATTTGATAGGTGAGAGTGTGGATATACAATATAAGCCAAAATGAAATAAGGTATTCATAGGAAACAGTCAGGGGGGGATTTTTTCGGTACATTTTAAATTGGCATGAATTGATTGGTTGCTGCCGCAGTCGTCGAGGGGACGTTGAGAAGATACTGTTGGAAGATAATTGATATTTCAAACGGGCGGTGAAGAAGGGAAAAGACTTGGATGGTTAATAGGGTTTCTACAGTAGTGTTGTGTCTCCGGGGAGATTTTAAACAAGCGAGGGCGGGCGAGTAAATGCCGGTTTTGTCCATTGAAAGTAAAAGATAAGGGGGGGGAGGACCACTAGAGAACGGGCTGGGGGTCGAGAGGTGGTTGTTACATGGTGGGTGGGAGGGAATGGGAGGCAGAGAGGTCAGAGAAATGGTGCTAGTAATGAGCACCAAGCCACAGGGAAGGCAGGACAAAAGTGCACAATGTCTCTGCCGTCGCGTGACACGTGTCAGGGCCACATTCTGACAGCAGCAGCACTCAGTGGCTCCTCTGTGCCACTTGTGGATTCAGTCCTTCATTTTATCCTTGTGTCTGCAGCGGACGGGTATATTTTTAATAATAGGCATATATTTTTTCAAGATGCCTTTTACTTTTTACTCTCTGGTAATTACAGCCGCGGAAAAATTAAGAGACCAGTCTGGATTTTTCTTAAATCTTTATCTCCACATTACTTATTGAATATGTTCCAAATGAGAATATTTTCATTGTGAATTTGGTAGAAATGTTGTCAGTAGTTTATATTATAAAACCAAAATGTTCATTCTACTCAAACATACAGTATGCCTCTAAAGAGTAAAACACACTGTACATTTGGAGTGGTCTCTTAATTTTTTCCGGAGCTGTATATGTTAATTGTGTTTACGGTCTGACCACGGCAAATTCCTCTATTTGTGTGAACGTACCTTGTACTAAAACCAATTCCGACAATTCTTTTCAGCACAAGAAAACTGTATGAAAAACTGAGTAAAAAAAATATGAAAAATGTGTCTAAGTTTTTTTTTGCTTCTATTTTTACCGTTCCAAATCAATCGAAGACACTCAGTACGATTGTCTGACTAGTTGTGCTTGGAGCTTGGTGCTTCAAAAGTTTTAACAAGTACTTTTTCGGAACATAATGTTATAAAACTGATAAAAGTGATGGCTAAAAGCTGTGGAAAACAAACCAAAGTTTTATATAAAAAAAATGTAGTTTTAGTTTGGGGTGAGCACACAGTCACAGATGGTACTGGTTGCAGATGGGTTTCCGGGTCAAATGATCTAAACAGGACATGTGAGCAGAGTGGAACAGCAGGGTTTGGTTTGCCATCCTGACGCCAGAAGGTTCCAAGCCCTGCTGAGCCTG
This sequence comes from Ammodytes marinus, assembly GCF_949987685.1. Taxonomy (NCBI): domain Eukaryota; kingdom Metazoa; phylum Chordata; class Actinopteri; order Uranoscopiformes; family Ammodytidae; genus Ammodytes; species Ammodytes marinus. Next base: position 4,415,178 of record NC_137219.1, read on the forward strand.
AGCTCGCAAACTTCCTTTTGAACTAGACCAGTCTGGATACTCACTCCTGATTGGTTTATAATTGTGACAGGATTCTTGCAGAAAAGTTTGAATGAGTTTGAATATGAAAGGGTGTGTCTGTAGCATTAAGGCATTACAGTAGCACTCTTCTTTAAAGACTTACTACAGCAGCTGTATTCTTGAAAATATAATATAAGGCCTCTTTCACCTTCGAGGCAATTAATGTCTCTATTTTTTGGATCATATAGTGTTGACATTTGAATTGACCAACCAACCATTTTCAGACATTTGTTTTGCACTTGTTAACACATGCAACAGTGTCATATGGTCCTGAGTACATATTAACTAACATCACTTCAGCAAGGTGAGAAGTTATATCACTCTACAATAGGCAACACGAAAAAACAAGGGCACTGAAATAATGTTATATTGTCAATATGGACTATGGCATATTAGATATTTCAATGTATTTTCAAAGTGGAAATAAAAAAAAAAAAGACAGAATTTTGCCGGATGTGCCCTGCATTGTTTTAGTTGGAGCCCTTTCGCTTTGACTGGCCCCATTCAAACAAATGAGAGAGCTGTGTTCTTTTCACACACATTGTTGGTGTGAATGTGGCCCAAGGCTCATACAGTGCAGCTGCATCTCTCAATTTGAACAACTCAGTGTTGAAAAGCTCAAAAAATTGGATCGGCTGTCAACCGCTCTCAAACTCCAAATAAAAGATGTAACACGGATATAATCCTTTTATAAACCCACTGAGCTAACAAGGTGCACCACAGCTCCTGCTCTACACTGGTTCTATTCTTGTATCAGACTGGAGACCTGGAAGTAAATCACACACTTTTCATCCTCAGATTTTTTTTTCCTGCAATGAAAAGAGCCGGCGGGCCACACAGTGTTGCGACATGGCATGTTGCGAGAAAGTGTCAGTGTGGCAATCAGTGAGCTGTTTGATTGTATGTGTGTGTGTGTGTGTGTGTGTGTGTGTGTGTGTGTGTGTGTGTGTGTGTGTGTGTGTGTGTGTGTGTGTGTGTAGGCTAACATTGCCACAGCGACGTATATACACACAGCTGCGGGGCACTTCCTTTCCCAGAATTCACGGCGGCACAAAGTGGTGCAGAAGGGGACAGACATGACAGACTGCAGAGAAAGAGAACAGATGGATGGTGTGTCCTTGTGTTTGAGGTTCTCTTTCCTCACGGCTATAGCAGTGTTATCAGTACATGTACAGTACACACACACACACACACACACACGCATAGACACACACACACACACGCACACACTTAAAGAGTGAAGGGGCATCATTAAGCATAATTACAAGTTTGTTTTAGACTGGCTAGCTATTGCTTGGCTAGCAGCAGGACAGCTGGTCAGCATCTGAATAACATGCTGTGAATCTCAATGTAATGCTAATACTAAACATGTGTTAAGGTGAACTTGAAGGCGGGGGGGGGGGCAGTTTTTGCTGTTTACTTGATCGGTAGTTGGCGAGTTAGTGCCACGAAACAGTGGTGTGAAAACATTCCCTTCTGCGAAAATTGCAGCTTTAAAGCAGAGCACACTCAAAGTGGTAGATAGTACATTGTTGATGATTTCTGTTTATATAAGGTTTTACCGGTGCAGCCTTGATTTTGCCATTCATAAGAGTGACATTAGAGTTACATTGAGAACAAAACATGTACTGTAACAAATACCTGCCCTATTTAACCTAATGTTCAGTCTTGAGATCAAATTATTCTTTCAGCTGTTTTTGCTGCACAACCATACAGGGTACAGTACAGAAATGTCTTTTTCTGAGGTGATATTTGTGTTAAATGGCAGCCTTATGTCTTCATTCACATCCCCAATATTATTACCACCGTGGACAACGGTAAGTGACAGGCTATTGGAATTCTTCCAAGTTTCAAGTTTCATTTGCCAAAGGTAGGTTGACACGAGGTTAACAATACAAAGAGATGGATACTGGATAGTCCACATAGCATTATAATAATGCCTATACATTACAACAGCTAAATAAAGTAAGGAAAAAATGCAGTAAAGGGCTTGAAATAAGAAATAGCTAAACAAAACTCATCAGTACAGCCATAGTGTGTCACTAGTGTGTCTCACTCTATAGCTCATATACTAACACAAAAACGTCTTTGAGATTTATTTATTTATTTATCATTATTAAGAATTATGATTCCTTTAAAATATTCAAAAAATAAAATATCCCAGAGGAAAAGCCAAACTTTTATTTGTGTAAAAGAAGCCTCCGATATGCAACTTATCAAGAGTAAAATGTATGATTTATAAAGATAGTCTAATCTTACATGCACCACTCTGACTAGTAGTACGTGGTATAGTTGCACATAACAACCAGTGAGTTCAAAAGGGAATTTACGGTATAAAAAGTACCTCCAAGAACATCGAAGATCCTCGAACTTCTCCACTCCTACTATTATTGTCCAATAAAGGTGAATTATTTAACTGATATATTCAATTTTGTTAAGATACGAATGTTACCTTGTCTACTGTAGCTCGCTTAAGAGAAATAGCTAGGAGGACCAAGCAGCTATTTGAGATTTCCCTGGTATCACATTTGCATTTTCTATACCACCAGAAAGTAATTTTGAGCTGTATTATTTTGCAATCACTCAACTTGATTAAGGGGATATTCTTGCCTTGGGAACAATATGATAAGTGTACCCGCTCCTGCAATGTTTAAACAAAAAAACGACTACACAATACAAACTCACTAAAGGATATTGAATGGCTTTTTAAGATGAATGCGTTTACAGTGAAGCTATTTTCCATGCAGTATGCTGCCCGGAGGGGTCGTCTGCCTGTACTGTATGTCTGTCTGGATTGAGATAAATGCACAGAGAGAAAGAGAGAGAGAGAGAGAGAGAGAGAGAGAGAGAGGGAGAGAGAGAGAGAGAGAGAGAGGCAGGCTGCGGACTGATAAAGGCCTGTGTTTGGGATGGAGCTCAGCTGTTTGTGTTTACTTTAATTGTCCGGTAATCACCAGGTTGTTCCGGGGTGTGGGGTGGGGGGGGGGGGGACTGGAGAGGTCTCCTGCCACGCTGCACCTGGACCCTGTTTCAGAGCGATTATTATTATACTGTATAAGCTGCTGGAGGAGATTCCCCCGTCCCAAAACACAGTCCCATCAAAACACTCACACACCAAACGAGTGGTGGAAAGAGGACAGGGAAAGAAAGTTTAACTGTATGAGGAGGCTGACAAATTCATTGTGTGTGTGTGTGTGTGTGCGCGCGCGTGCGTGCGTGCGTGTGTGTTGTTAAGGTTAGTGTGAGGGTTGTTATTGGATATTAGTTTTGACGGTTAAGGTTAGGGTACGGTGCTAGGGAATGCATTATGTGAATGAATGTACTTACAAGTGTTATCGTACAACTGTCTGTCTGTCTGTCTGTCTGTCTGTCTGTCTGTCTGTCTGTCTGTCTGTCTGTCTGTCTGTCTGTCTGTCTGTCTGTCTGACTGTCTGTCTGTCTGTCTGTCTGTCTGTCTGACTGACTGACTGTCCGTCTGTCTGTCTGTCTGACTGACTGACTGACTGACTGTCTGTCTGACTGTCTGTCTGACTGTCGTCTCAAGGAGTGAAAAAAAGATACGTAGGAAGAATTGCAAAAAACAAAATGAGCATTTAAGCGATGAAAGAAAACGGTATAAAACGTGTTTGTTTGTGTCTGAAAGTAAGAAGAGAAAGAATGCTATAAGAAAAAAACAAATTGACTGCATAATTGAAGGTGCTGCATGTGGCCATTTAATTTGAGGTGTCATTATAATTACAGTAAACAAACAGGGCCCATCATGAGGAGAATTATTAGCCTCTGCTTTTACCTTGTGTGAACCAGGTAAGGGTTTGGATTTGACAGGAAGTGTATAGACTGTTTTGGTAGAGAGACAATGGTTATATCAGAATGCAGACAGCCCCCTACAGCTTGGTCCAATCAATTGAGATGTGCTGTATAATCAGAATTATAAATGTCTAGACAATCCTTGAATTGTCAAAAGGTCCATCAGTTTTCAAACAGTGAGGGAGTGATGGGAAAGAAAAAAAAGAGAGGTTATTTGTGTGCGCATGTTTTCAGATTCATGCATTACAGAGAACAGTGAAAGATTGTTAATTCAAAAAACCACGAGGCGATTCTCTGAGAATTGCATTTGATGTGATGGATGAGGTTGTCAATGCCAAAAGTTATGGCTGGAAATATAAGTGTCTGGGAAGCGTGTGTGTGTGTGTGTGTGTGTGTGTGTGTGTGTGTGTGTGTGTGTGTGTGTGTGTGTGTGTGTCGTGGGGGAGTGGCTGTTTATCCGCAACAGTTCATCTCTGACAGGTTACATATTTTCCCCTCAGTCTCCCGTTTCATTACCGTGCTCCGGACACATCACATGGTTCTGGTGGTTGTACTAAAACAACACTCCTCAAAGCAACAATGTTAAAGCTACAGTGCGTAACTTCCGTCGCCCCCCCCATGAGGAATTCTGAGTAATAACAACTACACTGTCGGTGCATGGACATGAGGTAAGTCTTTGGCGATCGCACATGGATTTTATACCTTCTGCTGTACAGTACTTCCAGTTTTTCGTAGCAGTAAAATCAACAATTGAAACATTTCTTGGGATTTTTCTGAGCTCCTGCGCCAGTGTCCGGGGAGGAGGGGGGGGGGGGGGGGTGACACCAGTTTATAAAACGCTGCCATACTGACAAATATCGAGAGAGAGTTTTGTTGAGCTGTTATGCTTAATCCACTTTGTCTCCAACTCGACATTCATTTACATGAAAAAGCTACGCACTGTTGCTTTACATCTGGAGCTAATTGCCTCTGATGGCACCACTCCTAAAGGCTGAAGAAGCTGAAGAAGCATTTTCATCCCTGACATTGGCTAGGCCTGTTGGAAAGTTCAAGTAATTGTGCTCCACTTCTCCATAGTATACCCAAGAGACGCACTCCATAGGGGATTTCTGAGTGAGGCAGGAAGTAAGGCCTGCTTTGTATGGGGCCAAAGGAGGTTGGGGGGGGGGGGGGGGGGGGTGAGGATTGTGGTATGTTGCTGATGAGAAGAAAAGGCTTTCGCTGAAAAGCTCTATGTAATTGCTGCAGTCAGACAGAAAGATAAAGGGGGGGAAAAAAGCATTTGAGAAAGAACAATCTTTGAATTGAGCTCTGAAGCTGAAGAAGACTTCTTAATGCACAGGAAACAGTGACTTCATAATGGCGTTTATTGGATGGATGTATTCATGGAATTGGCCTCCTGCATTGTATATATTGTATATATGGGCACGTACGTACATTGGTTGACGTCACTCGCTTAATCTAATTAGGGTTCCACTCGATATCCCTGGAAGCTTGTAAAGCCCTGGACTCTGTCAGGTGCTTTAGCGCTAAGAGCTATAGAGAGAGAGTACAGGGAAGATATATAGCAGGATGGACAATAGAAAAGGAAGTAAGACTGTTTCTGAGTGAGCAGACAGAGAAATGTTAATGGCACATTATTCAAAAAGTATAGTTAAAGTATATAAAGTACACACACACGCTTCCCAGTTCATAGACCTGTTTCGATTCACATTATTAATTTGTGGTTTAAAAAAAAGTATGGTTAAATATCTTAGTATGTTGTGGTGGCTCCTCTTGATACAAAGGTATTTAGACACAGAAGTTAAAAGGTGGAGTCAGTGATTCTGGAGAATGCTTGTCAAAATCACTTTTTCCAAAAAATCAGTCAGTCGAACACACCCTTACGATCCGCTACCTGTCCGTACTGTTACTGTACTTTGCTTTGCCTGCTTCAAAGCAACACAAAGCCTGATAAGAAGCTGAAGCTGGATTGGTTAAAGGATGGATAGACAATTACAAATGAGCTTAAAGGTGCACTATGTTACTTTGGGTGTGTCAGAGAAGTGAACATTTTCTAAGACATATTCTCATAACTGAATAAACAAACAAAATATCCAATCCAAAGTTTGATCCCTGGAACACTGTTTTAAGTTTAAAAAATTACTGTTTCACTGTTGTTGTTTACAGCAGCAGGACCCACAGTTTGGTTTAAAAACAGTATAGTCTTACGTTTGGTTTTGGTTCTGGGTGCCTCAAAATAATTTTGTTTTGATTTATGGTGATATAATTATTCAATACGAAGAATTACACGTAGAGAAAATTTGTCTTGTAAACTAACTACCGGCTCCCCCTCCCATGAAACTACATAGTGCACCTTTACAATTTCGAGCAATATACTGTATTCTCTGCAGACTATTGAAGGTGTTGGACATTTCCCTTGCATTTCATGAGATCAAACTGCATTAGTTTTTGTCACAGTGCTCCTCTAATTAGGTCCCACTCGATATGTTGCAAGCGTGCCCAGAAAACATGGATTCTCAGGTCCTTTGAGGGGGTGGGGGGGCTAGGAGATAGAAGTGGGGGTATATTCTCGCAGGGAGGCGGAAAAAAAATATGTAGAACAAAGTCTATGTCACTAATTGAAGAAAGAAGGAGAGAGCAGATACTAGTCAAGACTGCCCTTTCACATAAATAGTGTGATAAACATGAACTAGTGCTGCACGATAAGTCAACAAAAAGTGTTAACTTGAGGTATTTATTTTATGTTTGAAGCGCTAAACATTTTTTGTGTCTAAGAGTGCAATATATTTTTAGGCTGAAAATCGTTTGACAATTTTAGTCTGATTTCTTAAAAGGTGCTCTGAGGAACTTTCAGTATGTGAAAGTTATTGCACCCCCTTTGGACAAAAGCGGTACTGTTTTTACTACGCCAGATGTAGTTCCTGGGTAAGCATTAAGAAAAAATATATAAAAATAGAGTTCTTTGCACTGTTGGTCTCGTTTGCTGTCACATGTAACTTATGATCACCAGAGAAAAAATAAGACTCTTTCAGAAATGTTTTTAAAGTTCCTTATGATTATGAAAATTATGATTCACAGGGCTGTACGCTTATTTTTTTAGGTGGTAGCACTGGTGCTAGCAAGCAAAAAAAATCAGTAGCACAAAAATAAATTCAGTAGCACACAAAGTATGATCGAAAACTTGCATAACCTTAACCCATGCATTTCTCTTTAATTACCTTTTAGCCTGTCATCTTGGTCTCATTTGAATTTCTCAATTAATGTCATATCCTAGTGTGTGCAGTAATAATTGTAGAAAAATTAATAGGGGTGCACTGATTGTAATTTAGACAAAATAATCTAACCTGCCAATTGCAATTTTTTGCCGATTCAGAAATATTTCTCCCCATAAAATTAATATCTATATATTTTTTGTATATACATATCATTATTATATTCATAATAATAAATATTTTTGGTAAATGTCCTTCTGTTAATTAAAACCTAACTTTAAAACATATAGCCTATTAAATAAATAAGTATACATATTGGTACAATTTAGGATAAGTTAAATAGGTTGTTGTGAATGTGTTGGGAGTAGTTCTTCAGTGGCTTATCAGTTATTTCAAACTTTGTTTAAATAGACTACTGTTGTTGACTGCTCTCTGCAGCTGAAGCAGTTGATTTTTCAAGCTAGCGCACTGCAGGGCTGTGAAGCGCGAACTTCCTGTTCTTACCGACTTCAAAAAAGTCAATTCACGTTTGGCTAGTAACATGCTTTTAATGTGAAGGTGCACAGGAAATGTTCTGTTTGCACACGCGCTAACTTAACTGCGTGCCGTCTCCTTCCGGTTATTACCGTTGGTGAAGTGTATTAGACGCTAGGTCCCGAGCACATATCTTTCACCAGCCAAAGTGGAGGGTGGACTCAATAACTTACTCGCCTAAGAATACATTTACCCGAATTTGGAGAGTGTTAATGTAGAGCCCTCTAAGCAGTGTTGTGCAGCACTCCTCTGTGTCTCAGACGGACAGCATCTGCTCATTAGCACTCGTGCGAGTGTACTTGTATTCATCATCGCACGTGATCAATTTCAGTAGCAAATGCGATCAAAACTGTCGCACTGTACAGCCCTGATTCACATTATAGCAAGAATAGAATAGTGTAGATCTAACATGAAAGATGGCTAACATTGACATCTTGGTGACGAGTTGAACAATGGTCGTACAAACTCCTTTGCGAGATCACATGTGTGTACCAACCAAACTACTGCCATTTAATTGTGCTCGACTTTACAATTTCACAAAGGGTACACCCAGTAGGTGGACTCCTTTGGGTCCTTATAAGAATAAATCAGGAGGTTCTGAATGAGGCAAAAAGTGAAACTGCACAGAACTGAAAAGCACATAATTGCCTCGGAAGACTTGAAGAAGAAGAAGAAAAGGAGTAAAGGGTGTGAGAAAGTGGAGAAAAAAAAGACTAGAGTTCAAACGGTCATCAATTTGGCACCATGCGTTGTTGACTGAAGTCATATTTGCGGAGCGATACACTATGTCATTAATATTGTTCTATGTCCCCTTTGCAGTACATGTGAGGGCTCGTCTAATTAAGTTCCACTCGATATATCCTGCAAGTGACAGACTCAACGGGGCTCTGTGGAGGAGGAGGCCAAGTGGGACAACCAGAGGGGGGTTTGGGGGGGTCTGGGTGTCCCTGCCTCGGATTCGAAAAAGGCCTTTAGTTGGTGAGAAGCTGCAGAAGCATATAATTGCCTCGGACAGACAGAAGAACGGACAGACAGAGACAGAAAACGGACAAGACGGAGAGAGAGTTAAGGATGGGAAGAACACAGGAGGAGGGATAAAGAGATAAAGGAGAGGATAGCAAAGAAAGAAATTGAAGAATGAGAGAGATCTAGTGTATTTACTGAACTTGGAGCGTCAAAAGGTGGAAGTCAGGGATTCTGGAGACAGCTTGTTGTCAATTTTTTGCAGAGATAGATAGATAGATAGATAGATAGATAGATAGATAGATAGATAGATAGATAGATAGATAGATAGATAGATAGATAGATAGATAGATAGATAGATAGATAGATAGATAGATAGATAGATAGATAGATAGATAGATAGATAGATAGATAGATAGATAGATAGATAGAAAAAAAGGGAAAGAAGACAGGAATAGAGAGGTAGAAAAAAAGGGAAAGAAGACAGGAATAGAGAGGAAAAAAGGCAAGATAATGACAATAGCAGCCAGATGAAAAAGCCAGCAAGGCCCGTTTCCATTACCAAGGTTCTCTCTCTGTAACGGCTGGGCTGGAACAAATGGAGTGTAATTGCCCACAATCTGTCTTCAGAGCTCAATCACTTTGCCCGGCGGGGACCATTGGCCAAACACTTCTTTCACACTAATCTAATAACCTCCTCCGTCACCTCTGTCCCCATAGAGACGTTATACCTCTCACCTTCAACACAGACGCTCACCCCACCATCACGGATGAGTTTTAAACCTTAATGCGATCGCTATGGTCGCCATTAACCGGCCGTATAATGAACATTGCAACACCCATTTTGCATGTATATCAATGGCGGTGTGTTGTTACTGCAAAGTGGAGCCGTTTTGGCATATATCGCTGTGATATACATCTCATGATCCAAGCTATTTTTATTTTTTTCAAGGCAGAATTTTTTAATGATATGTTGCTATAATTGTTTGTTTTGTTCAAATCATCATTAACCCCGCCGCATAATAAACATTGAATATATTTACATATGATTTATCAATCAAACGCACTTCTTACTACATCGGGGGAGTTGTTTTCCCGAGCCTGGAAAATCACCTCCGATAGCATATTTTTTGTCTACATTGACATTTATATATGTTTGCTTTTCACATGTACACTTGCTAACTTGTTGCTTTTTATCATAGATCGTATTGCTTTTTGTCTATGAATCAATGATGTGTTGTCTGCAAGGCAATGCATGATTTTGAGTAAATGTCAGTCTCATTGTTATTGTCTGGCTGCAGATGAAAGATCCCTGAGCATGAGCTTACAGCCTGTTGGGAGATAATGGCCCTTCTACAGCCATTCCTTATGTGAAATGGAAACTCATTATGGAAAAACTCGTTTCAAGTTACAATGTATTTTCTTAGGCTGTTTCCTCTGCAAATTGTGATATGAGTGAGCGAAGCAATACATGTCGGTCTTATATGCGCTGAATATTAAACAAGCGGCTTGAAGATGTGGAAAATGTATTTCCATAACAGCGTCTTTAAATTTGAAATCCTACTATAAAAAGGAAAAATGGATTTGTCTGTCTGTCTGTCTGTCTGTGGGTCTATCTGTCTGTCTGTCTGTCTGTCTGTCCTACGAATATCTCTCCAACCGTTCATCCAATCGCCTTCACATTTTATGGGTGTTATTTTGGACAGATCTTGTTCCGTAAATCAAGGACGATTTGACACTAGCGTAATGTGCTAATAGATGTGCATCAAAAATCCAAGCAGAAGTGCAGGAAAATCCCAAACGAGCATTGCACTGGTACTATAAAATATTAACCTGAATTTAATTATTTCCGACCTAGAACATGTCTTGGTTTAAGGGTGGCAGTTTGAGGAAGCAAGAGGTTATATTTGGCTACTACACTGCAATGAACTTGCGGTGGCATTTGGCCTTTTACTGAACCCAAAACATGTCTTGCCCTTCAGCAGTTGGTTGAATGAATTGAGAGATTCAAACGAGATAACACCAAAACAGAATGCATCAACATTAAAAACCTGTTTAACCACATTGCCACTAAGAGGAGACAACATCTGTGGCCTCTCACAGCTGTTACCTGCTGCTAAATTTTTGCCAAATTGGGACTCATTATATTCTTGCTTTTAATTAAAATGTCCCAGACGGTTTAATATCATTTTAAAAGGTGTAATATTATTAGCATTTTGTGCTGTGTTTTGTTTGATTTGAAGCTTGCTGCCTGCTGTGCATCATTGCCTGTCAAGTTCTACCTTGGAGAGGGTTGACATGTGGTTGTATCCTTCTGTCCCCTTTTCAACAGTCTCTGAGCATGCATGCGAATATGATTTGCATTTGCCCGTCTCGTCTGAGAGTGAGTGTGTGTGTGTGTGTGTGTGTGTGTGTGTGTGTGTGTGTGTGTGTGTGTGTGTGTGTGTGTGTGTGTGTGTGTGTGTGTGTGTGTGTGTGTGTGTGTGTGTGTGTGTGTGTGTGTGTGTTGAAACCTGTCTGTAGTGCCTACACACACCGGTAGGTATGATGCATGTTCTTGTTTATATGTCGGTTTCCTGTGTGTGTGTGTGTGTGTGTGTGTGTGTGTTTGTAAGTTTGAGCGAGAGACGGGCACATCACGTCAATGTCTCTCTGTACTTATTGGTGTGTGTGTGTGTGTGTGTGTGTCTGCGTGCGTATCTGCATGTGTGTGTCTGTTTTCCATTCATTTCATTTCCCATGGTCTATACCGGGGGGATAAATTGTGAGGAGTATCTCCATGCACGGAGCTCAGGTACTGGGGGATATTAGGCGCAGTGAACCAGCGAGGGCCACTCATGCGTTCTGACTACAGAGACACAATGCTTCCAATAACAATGTTAGTTCCTCCGACCAAGTAAAAACATTTTTTTTGTTGTTTTTATCTTTGAAGGGCTGAAGAAAACTGTCTCTTTGGTTAAGGACCGTACCAGTGTGTGTGTGTGTGTGTGTGTGTGTGTGTGTGTGTGTGTGTGTGTGTGTGTCAAATAGCTACACTTGCAGACAGTGCTTGCATAAAGGGAGATTGTGTGGTTATATAAAGTTCAGATTGAAAAAATCTACAGAGTTTATTTTGCTGTGTAGTCCGACACATTGGATTTGAAATGGCCGTCACAGTGAGATAGAAGTGTTGACTTTCAACTCTCATTTGTGTCCATAAGCTGCACCATCATATATTATATTTCATTGAAGGGGCTATTTTGGAGGGCTGATTATTTATTGGTGGAAAATTGAATAATTCTAATACAATAAGACTATCCATGAACTTGTTTGATTTGGAAAGTTAACGTCCACTACCAGACACCTCCTACAAAAAATTATTAACTTCAAAATAACAGGAATACCATTTTTTTTTTAAATAAGTCTTCAGCACAGTGACTTGTGAAGACTGGGAGATGCGGAAATAGTCAATCAACTTTGGAAAACTTATACAGTTACAAAGCTGATACCTCAACCAAAGCAGGACAGATGGGGATTGTGAGGAAATCATACAAAAAATTGCATCTTTCATTGAGGATACCTGCTCATACCAGCTCTGAATAAAGCTCTATGCTGGTAGTGGAATACTTTTGGCACCAGGTCCAGGGCTAACATGGCTAATAACACTGTTATGTCAGGGGCGAGTAAGACTAAAGACAGTTTCTGTAACAACTCACAGGCGGTCCCCCCCGGCTGTTCTAACAGTCTATTGATGCCTGCTTCCACTTTATTAGCATTGTTACTCTTGACAAGTTCGTTTAAAAAAAAAAAAAATGATTGAAGATTATTTTTGAGCATTGTTTTGCTTTATTTGACAGTTTGAGACAGAGATGAAATGGGGCAGAGAAGGGAATGACATGCAGAGAACGAACACAGGCCGGATTAGAAACCATGGTCTGCCTCTTCTGAGGACTGAGCCTCTGTTGGAGGGGGGGGGGGGGGGGGGGTACTCTAACCACTACACCACCAGTAAATTTGATGGCGAAAACAATGTCTTTTTTTCTTTCAGCTGGGCAAAATCAGCTACATCTTATTTAGCTAATATATTTTGTGTGATGTGAGCAACATGAACCCGCTCAGCTGTTTCATTTATTTACATTTAATTTGATTCATTTCATTGTCATTACAGTGAACATAGCAGGTTGATATGGCAACTGGAGATATCATTGGAATGGATCAACCAAAAAAGTGGTAGAAGCCAACATGAACCAACTGGTTATTTCTCAGTGGAGTGGATATTAGTTATTATTGGTGGGGATTATTCCCACACATCTCACCCTACCCTAGTTCCACCCTACATATTTTATCATTCGCTGTTTTATCCATTGTGAAATCTCCCACCTCTGGTTTTGTCCCTGGCGATATTACACTGCATTCAATTCTCACTTCTTTGGGGGCTTGACACACACGATCAGTTTACTTTAAGTCATGTTACTGACGTATGAACACTCTCCGAAGGCACTTCATAAAAGAAAACTTGTTGGTTTATGGAAATAAAAATGCACACCTATATCTTTTGTGAACAGCTTACTTCGAGACTTGAGAGATTTTTTCCTACAATACTAACAAAAGCATTATTAAAAACATTGCTGTTATTCACATTTATAATTTGCATCATGTATGAAGACAGTGCTCCAGCCCAGGGACGTTATAATGCATGTACATTTTTGAGCGCCTAATTTTTCTCTATATACACCGCTGTGCTATAGGTTACTTTTCACCGGTATTCATGAGGATACCCCCCCTCCCCTCCCCTTCCTCCTCCTCCCAACCCAACACCCAAAATCCCAAACACCCACACTACATACACATATAGAAAACCAATTGTGACACTCTTTGCATCTGTGAATATGCGTTCATTATCGGATTGACTCCCTTCCATCTGCCATCCCCATAAAACTTTCCACATCGATTTGAAAAATAAATTTCAATTCTCTTTTCATATCTCCCTGAAAGGTGGGTGTGTGTGTGTGGATGAATCATATTTTTTTCGACGCACGTCTTAGATGGCACGCCGATTAAAGACACTAATCTCCCATAAGGAATATTCATGCGTATAATATATAGGAGCGGAGCTGATGTGTTGTATGGTAGGTGCAAATAAAGAGCGAGACACCCCAAGCCATTGCTTCTGCTGTTACTGCTAGAAAATGTTCTCATTAGGATTCAGTGTAGCCGCCGAGTGCAGATGCCTGAGCATGCTGTGTGGAGATTGAAGGCTCCTCTGACTGTCAAATTAAGTCCTGCTAAATACTGCTGCTCGGGATATAGCGTTGCAGGCATGACAGGTATATTTTTTAAATAGTTGTGCATTACTGTAGCTTTTCTTTTCTTAGATACAAACTAAGCTGGCAGAATGATAGTCACTCTCAAGCAAACACAGTGGGACTTATTTTCTGCATTTAGCCTTTGACATACTGTACTCGAGTCAGCATTCCACTATCATATTATAACACGATCAGTTTTTAGCCTATTCTTGATTGTTCTTGACAGTGATTATGGAGAATGAACTTCATAAACGCATGTTCTAAGCTACGGTGGGCCCCACTTTGTTAACAATCCCGTTTACAGAGCCTAGGCTGTGTATTAACACTAGATTTTCTTTCAGCGGACACACAGTACGAACAGGTAGCGGATCGTGAGGAGATATTCAAGTGTTTTCAAGTGCACTAGAAAAATGACAAATATATGATTTTTTTTGCAATAAATTCAGTGTATTAAAAGCTTTCTTCCAAGAGTAATACACTAAAGAAAATACAGATTGTACTTGATGTAAACATGGAGTTGAATATGTTGGACTGTATAGTAAACTGCAGGAGGCAAGGAAGAAATAAAAAAAAATAGAAAGACAGTTAAATGACAGTTAAGTTCAGGAGAGAGAGAGAGAGAGAGAGGGAGAGAATGAGAGAGAAAGAGAGAGGGAAAGAAAGAAAGAGAGAAAGAGAGAGATTAAGAGGAATAGGGCTGTTGATGTCGCCCCCCAGGCATTTGGTGGATTTAAAGTTCACCCTTACACCCTGCTCCCATATGTCCCGGTCCCTCTCCTGTCCTGTAGTGTGTCCGGTGTGATCTCCCAGTCATGTTAGTTCACAGACACACACACACACACACACACACACACACACACACACACACACACACACACACACACACACACACACACACACACACACACACACACACACACACACACACACACACACACACACACACACACACACACACACACACACACACACACACACACACACACACACACACACACGCAAGTGGAGCTTAACAAACCCTTTGCCCATTACCGTAATGACCTTCATGACTGAGCACCTCGGGAGCTCGCCAGTTGGTTAGAAAGGGAGCAGCTTCCACAGCATGGCCATTAACTCCCACTCCCCATGGGTCCGCTCAGATCACATCAGCCAGAGAAGACAGGCTACAACAGCCAATGTGTTTCACCCATCGATCAAGGCAACCAAGACTTGCAGTGCGAAGAAATTCAATTCACTTGGTTTCCATTCAAACAAAAAATGGAGTCCATGGTTTAAGATAAAGAGTGTCAGCTTGTGTTATTATTTTCATACACTGTTCCATCTATTACAGTGGCTTCCATTGCTGATGGAATAGGCAACACCGACGGTCTGGTTGGACTGGAAAAATCTAGTGCTCAACAGGATCGGTTTGTATCAGCTGTGTATTAATCAATTTAGAAGTTTGGACGCACGGGCATTCCTAAACTCTTGGTAACAACCAGCTGTCTTCAAGCTGGTGGTTTACTTAATCAGGTTTTACCCGTTACAACTCATCAGGACTGTAGTGTTTTTTAGACATTAGAAATGTTACATCATTATCATCTTTATAATTACTGCACAATCTAGTGTCTGTTCGGAAGTGTCAATCATACTCCAACTCCTATACTTTTCCACTGTAAAAAAAAATCAAATATTGGCTAAATATTTATGCTAACAGTTCCACCTTCAAGGGGGCCCAGGGCAAAACATCTAGCTATTTCCCTCCCCATGCCATTTACTTCCAGAGCTTGATACAGGGCCCCTCTACCTACTACATAAAACTGCAGGTCTCGCTTATGGTGGCTTTGGAATTAATTTGCAATTAATCAAAAAAGTCAACTAACATGCAGTGAATCTGGCGCTTTTGAGAGTGTGGGCCCCCGGGCTTGTGTCTACTTTGCCTGCCTGGTTATGTAGCCTTCAGCAATGCCTTATATGAATAAAACAAATCTCTACATAAGAAATAGTTTGTTTGGTGCAACCAGATCTCATTACATGATATGGAGATCTCCATTTTGTGCCAGGACTTCATATCTCAGATGAGTCATACAACTAGAGAGATAATTGATATGACCATATATGGATCACGATGATGTTGCAATAACATAAAGTAAGACTCTATAGTAATTCTGTAAATACAAGAAGTCCCCATTGTTGATTGTAAATTCAGCTCCACCCGGCATCTCTTTGAAAAAAATCCGTATTTTAAATTTTAAATCAAAGAATAAAGGAATTGTAGCAACGCCATATTCAGCACTGCTCACACAAGAGTTCCCATACATCCACAGATGCCGCAACATTAAAGTCAATGTGTGCTTTTCAAGTGGAGACGGAAATCTGAAGTGTTCTCTGTAGAAGATACGGGGAAGATTGTGACACATTTTTATATTCGGGGCTTTGTAACCGGGAGAGGGGTTTGGCTGAGCGTGCAGTTTCCCTTTCAAAAAACACCAGGCTTCAAATTGATAAGTTGCAGTACATTCATACCTGCTAGCTGCCGGGCGAAACCACAACCTGCTGCTTTTTTTTCTACTGTCGAGAGAAAGACATTATTTCTGTCAAACGGTCTGAGACTCCATGAGACAAGAGTAAAAGCAAAAGTAAGACTATAGCCCGCCGCAGTAAAGTAGTTTGTGTTACTTTGAAAACACTAGCATCGCTCAATGAAGCGTTTGGATAAGTGTTGTCATAAGCACAAAATGAGAAAGCAAAGTTTGGTATATGATGGTGCCTTTTAAATGGGGTCGTTCTAGTAAGTCCATATGAACAAATCACTGCTGATGGTGGTACTCGTGACTTTGGAGTTGTGATAAAAGCTTTAGTGTCCCATTTGCAGGCGATATTCAAATGCAATATAATTATCGGTCTTGGTCGCTTGTTCCTCCTCCTTTTCAGATTGCTTGTGAAGTAATGCGAAAAATATATTCTATATTTTTAAATTAGTTTGAAACTATGAAAGAGTTTACGAAGTTAAATAGACTTTATAGAAAATATGAATTTGTATAAAAAGATGGGGGACAACATTCCAAGTCCTCATTCATTACCAAAAACAAAATGAATTCTTTAGTTAACGAGTATGTGGCTTTCAGCAGTTCCCTCCATCTCTCTGGTCTGGGTCAATGTGTGTCATGCAATTGTAAGAAGCTAGTCTATGCCCACTGAGAAGCAGTAAGAAAGGCAGCATAGACATGAGTTGCATTAGACTGTGAGTGTTGCATGCTGGTAGTTTTGGTGGTTCAGGTCTTACATTTGGCAGTAGCAGGCAGGTTCAGATGTTTGTGTCTGACGATGTGGATCTCTGATTTTTGGTCATTAAGAACTCAAGCATCCAACCAGTTACATGTAGGTGACAGGTGTCCCTTCCCCAGTGGCTGAGCAAGGCATCACTAAGACAGGATTTCATACTGAAACAAAACTAACTTTGGGAGATAGTCACTTTGTATTGGTCCCTCTGACAACTGAAGCATCGTATCAATTAAACGTACATAACAACAGTTATCTCACAACCAAATAGAATTGCTATTATATCCTATTCCAACCGTCCTTCTTTACAAATTGTAATGACCATATCACTGAATTGCTAAACAATATCTGCTCTAATCATATCAGTTTTATTTGTATAGCCCAATATCACAAATAGACATTTGCCTCAGTGGGTTTTACATGTCTACGCTTTCTTTCTCTAAGGTGTCTGAATGAATATGAATCCATTGCAAAATGTCAGTGCACCTCACCAGATAACACCCTGTAGTTCGACACCTTTTCTGGGAGATTCAACACATTATTACATGAAGCCTTCTGGTGTCAATGTCTCCAGAGCCTTGGACCTGCGAACCAAATACACCTGTTGGCTTTGTGTTGGAAATCAAACATCACTTTTTTAAGCAGGGCATCGTCAGCTAAGAAACTTCTCTAGACATAGACAGTCCCCTGTGGATTGATTGATTTTATTTGACCATTTGATAGAAAATATGAACAGCACTCTGTTTCATACAGTACATTCAAATACATAAATAGCCAGGGATAACACAAAGAGGGCAAGCAGCAGCAGCAACACACACACACACACACGGGACACTCTCTGAGAGATGTTTTATCTGTCTACAGCCTTTTCACATATACCATGTATCTGGTTCAACTCTTCCTCTGACTCACTCTGACCACCTCATTTTCATCTCTCTCTCTCACTCTCTCTCTGCTCTCTCTTTCTGCCACCTACATCTTGTCTTTTTTCTCTTCTTTCTGCCTCTCTCCCTACAACTCTCCAGAACACTTTATATTGCAATCACCGTCACACACACACACACACACACACACACACACACACACACACACACACACACACACACACACACACACACACACACACACACACACACACACACACACACACACACACACACACACACACACACACACACTCACAGGGGAGGTGTTCAAACGGGTACATTATGTCTCTTGAGTATTTCTCTGGACTAATGGAACACTCAAAATGCCTGAGCATTCCATCATTCCGCTGGTAGACACTGGAGAAACTCTCTGTCCACATATTGCCTCCGTAAGGTAAAACTTTTTCTAGCAACAAGCTGCAACAGCAAATAGTTCCATGGTGGACTACTGTGGGCACTTTAAGTTTATTTTACTCTTTTAGGGTTTTATTCTCTGGGCCGTTAAAAATGCTACGTGTTGCAGATTCAATTGAAGAAATCACTCAGATGTTGATTTTTTTTTTTGAAATGTACGATTCTTGTAAGCAAATTTGTAGAACATGTGTTGGGTATACTTTATGGTACATGTAGCACTAAGAATATGTTGAGTGTGTGAAGGAGGTTTTACATTAAGATCAAAGTTGCTTTCATGTATACTAACAAGCCAACGGAATATAACGAGCCACATTAACTAACATTAGCACTTGGCTCACAGTCAAAGTAGACTACATGTCTAAAAACCAATGGTAAGGTCTGGAAAAAAAAACTGACATTTGTCGACCATTTTGCACAATGATTAAACAGAAAAGTTTGCTCTTTTTTCCATGTTTGGAGGCTTCGGGGAATCAAGTGAAATAGACAAATGTCTTCAAGCTTATCTGATTTTGCTGTATAACCAATAAAGGTCAACTATAGGCATCAACAGGGCCCTTCTTTGGATGCCAAACATCAAATCAAACTTCTTATTTTTTACACAACACCAGTAATGGTAAGAATCTAAAAAAGTCAAAGATATCTCTGCATTTTTTATGATCATCTATAAGTTACACACGGTTAGTCCAGAATGCATTCTGGCTTGTAGAGTTAACCTTTGCTGCCACCAAATGAAAACATGTTATGTCGTTATGTGGCTTGGTGTTTACATGACTTTTGTTTTTACTATATGTGTCAACCCTACACATATACAACAGGGATTGCTGGAGTGTGGCCCATACATGGTTTTCATGTTACCGCATATCGACTCTACACAGTCACTATGGGGACAACTGGAGTGCAAGTTCCAGTCACGTACAAGCTGCCAGTGATGGAAGATGTAAGTGCCCTATTAACCCAACAGGGTACTGTATCCCCCTGCTGCTATAATTTCTCATACTAATTATGCTTTAATGCAATGCCACAGCTTCTATTTAAATATAGGAACCACATTTCAATACTTCCCTGAGGAATATTTAAGATGAATCCATATATAAATCAGTATTTCATATGTAGTTTATATGTAAGATATTCAAAACTGAAGGAGGAACTAGAAAAATATGCCTGCGGCAAATATAAAAAGGATGCGCCATTATGACATTTTGCAATAAATATCATAATTTCCTTGATTTAAATCACTACCATTAACAAACATGCAAACAAATCTTTTTAATTTATGTTCTGACTATTTTTGTCCGATTTTTATCATTATTATAAAAACAGGAATAAAGAAAATCACGCGCTCAACTCAACAATGAAAAAACTGGGTGCTGAATCCTTCACAAATCCTTCACAAAATCCTTCACAAAACATGCATCTTGCTTTGAAACATCTGTGTGGCGAATGATAAATTGCTAAACTTGGAGTGCTGTCCTCATCTTTATTACGAACCTTAATTCTTAACCAACACATGGTTCAAGTATCCTCCTTCTTTTTATGATAATTGTGCAGAAGAAAGATGAAAAAAATTGAGTAAAAAAAATGTGGTTTGAAGACATGTGACAAAAGTCTTGTTCCACATTCAAACAAAAGACTTTCTCCGACATGACTTGCATCTGCCGACACCAGGACGCATCAGTGCCTCGGCCCCTTTGAAGATTACGTTTGACTCGAAAAAAAAACATTTCTAAAAAGGGGGAAAAAGGAAGGCTGTTTACCAGTGAGATAAAAGAGATGCAGTGTTTTGAGGCTTTCTTTGATAAATGATACACGCATGTCAATGTGTTTGCAAGGATTAGGCGTGTTCACACAGTTGGGATTTTTGTATTTGTATCATGTTTAAGAAAAGATGAAGAAAACTTGTTTTTATTTGCACTTGGATAAACTGAAGGTGAGAGCGTTTTCATTTTCTTTTCTTTTTTGTCGTCAGGGATACAGACGATTCAAACAACGTATTCTACAAACTCCTTTCATAATGATGTATGTAAAAACATTAAACTCAGCACTGTTTAAATTCAAAGAGAAATATGTCAAATGTATATTTTTACTTTGTGACGTCGTTAGGTTGGAATTTCTGGTAACACTTTACAATAGGGATGCTTTAATTAACTGTTAATTAATGCTAAGCTAATGCTATTAACGGTAAGTTAATGCTTAGTTGTTAACGGTCAGTTAATATTTGGTTAGGCAATAACTATGCTTGGTTAACTAAGCATAAGAGTCAGTTATTAAGCATTTCCTTAGCATTTCTTAAAAGTTAATGTTGAGTTGTTAAGTATGCATTTACTAAGCATTACCAAACAGTTATTTAATGCAGCCTACCCTTATTGTAAAGTGTTATAACATTTCCATTAAACAGTAATTGTTTAGTTTGTGGTAAGCAATCCTTTTTGTCAGCTCTTGTATTTAAGATTTGTATCGTCTAAACCAGTTCATAAATGCACCATGAGCAACATCCCCAGCTGTATTACCACATCAACAAATGGATTAGAAATGTATTCTACCGATACTCAAGTTGCCAGTCTGTTGAAGTTAATTTTCAAGGTGTTGGCTTCTTGGAAAGTATGAAAAAACAAATACAATAGAGAATAACCAATAGAATAATGCGTCGGATGCCCCCTATTCATTTCTATGAGAAACAGGGCGAGAGATATTAAATTGAGTCGCCTTGTTCGCTTCTCTCAGAATGACCTCCTTTGCAGAAACCTGAATGGTTTATATTCTTGTTTATGTAACTGCACAGGAAAATAACATACTACACTAATAACAGTATTGTGAGAGTGCGCACTACCCACCCACGCTAGCCCCTGTTGATTTATGCTTGAAGCCCAGTCTATGCTTTTCTATGGTCCTGCCTATTTTTTCTTGTCACACCAGGTCTGAAAGTGAGATTGTTATACAAGGCAGTAGCATTTCAAAAAGTCAGCGAACAGTTAGAAAGTGCCCTTAAAATAAATGGCTGGCTTGAGGCAGTTGTATTTAACAGTTTCCCTAACGCCTTAAAATGTGTATTTTATGGAAATGTACAATAAACATTGTAATTTATTATCTTTGCTTATGGGTTTTATCAGTTCTGTGTTTTTGCTGTAACTTTCCCAATGGCTTAACCACACCTTAACTGTAACAGGCCAATAGCTAAACAATAAACTTGATTATTGTACTAATAATCATTTGATGTAGCCCTTATTCCAAGCAAAGGGGTGATATTAAGGAATAACACACACAGTTACAGACAGACTCCAAGTATCCTATTTGGCTAGCGTAATTTCATATAATTACTACATTTTATGCCACTTCATTATTTTTGCTACAACCACAGCGAAAAGCAAAAATCATACTACTGTTTCACAAATGACTATATTCTGGGCTTCTGTAGTGCATGAGTGGACAAAGCAAGATACTGTGTGACAAAACTCTGGTTCAAAAGTGCAACACATTAAAAGCCTATTTTGTATGGTTTACCGATATACTGGGTGCGCAATTTCCCCCCAGTATTTGTTCTGATAATAAAGGCCTAACAATACACGTAGGCTCTTGTGGTGATTTTGCTTGCGTGAGCTTTCAATTTCAGCCAGGTGACTGCTCCAAAATATTAATACCTATACAAATGAAAAAGGAGAGGAGCAGAGGCTGGGCAGAGAATCAGGCCAATAGACATTACTGCTAATAATCTTTCTCAGCAAGAACAAGCACACACGCACACACACACACACACACACAAATAGGGTGAACTGAACAGCAAGCACAAGCAAAGACTGACGATTTGTAATTAGAATGTGTAAAAAAACACCAACATGCATTTGTGCAGATGAAAAGAGTACACACACACACACACACACACACACACACACACACACACACACACACACACACACACACACACACACACACACACACACACACACACACACACACACACACACACACACACACACACACACACACACACACACACACACACACACACACACACACACACACACACACACACAGCGCTGATTAAAAGCAATACCTGGCGGTGTCATCACAATCAGTGTATTCACATCTCCAGCCCTGGCAGGGAGGCAGCAGCAGTGTTTTGGCTTGGTGTTAACGAAGAAGAGACTATTATTGAAAACCCAAACAGAGCTGCTTTCTTCACAACTTACTTTCTTAAACAAAATGCTCGGCTGTGGCGGAGCTCATTTATAATGCCGGCCTGTCACAGAATATTTTTACAGCAACTTCAGAAGGACTGGCAACAGCGAGAGAGGGATACCACATTAAAAAACTACTGTTGGACGACACGTCAGCGTAAAACACAAGAGTATGTTTGTCTCATTCGATACAATTTAAACAGTGAGGCCATAGAACGAAAGTTGCCCCATCGATAATTGATGTAGTCAAATACAAAGTGTCTGTATCTTCACAGAGATGTGTGTTAAAGCTACAGAGCGTAACTTTTTCATATGAATGTATGTCGGTTACATTAAAGCCATCACAAAAAAGGAAGATGACACAAAGTTGATTGAGCCTATCAGCTCCACACAACTCTCGCTGTATTTCTCAGTGTATGGTTTACAAACTGGTGTCAGAAGGGTGACAGTAACATAGCATAACAAACTCGGCAGCATAATGCTCACAAGTTGTTTGAAACCTTAACAACTTGTAAAACAGTGCTCTCTCCCACTCCCTCTCACTCTCTCTCTCTCTCTTTCTCTCTCTTTCCCTCTCTCCGAATGTGATCTCCCTTAGAATAATAAATACATGAATGAATCGATTACTGATGAAACAGACATTTTCCAAAAAGTTGAGGATGAAGTTTCTGTCTCTCACACTGTCTTATAACGTCACTCATACCATCAGTCCTACCCTTCACCCACACACTGCTCTAGGGATGGTCAGTCCACCAACTTCTGTCCAAACTAAAACATCTCAGAAACTATTTGGATGTATTGCCCCGGGATGGTACACGGACATTTATGGAGCCCAGAGTTGATGAGGACACTCCATTGTCTTTGGTGATCCCCCTGACCCCAGCCAGCCTGCCAACTGAAACGTACTTTTTTTTTTGGTATTTTGAGAAACGACTACACAACTATTGATGGATTGCCATGATATTTGGTGCCGACATTTATTCCCCCCTCCCGGGATCGATGGTGTGATCCCGTAAACTTTTGGATCTGCACCATCAGCAGGTGACAGTTAGTTTCAGTTGTGTCCAATACTTTGATTTTCAAAAAAAACTGCAGTACTAAAACTACATTCCAAGTTTTCCCATACATTCCCTCGGCTGTACTTTGTGTTTAATGCTAATTAGCTGTAAATGTTGAAAATGCTCACACACAAAAATGGGGAATGTGGTAAACATTATGCCAGCTAAACCCTTAGCGTGTTAGCATTTGCATTGGGAAGGTTGTTACAATGCAACTAGCATAGCTGTAAAAATATATATATATATATTTATTTATTATTTGGCTAATTCTGGATATTACTATTGTATCAAATGCATCAGGTTGTCATTTTTCAGTTCCCACAAAATAAATCCTAAAACACACATAGACTACCTGGCTGAGATAGGCCTGCCCTACAATATGTAAATATCTGAAAAAAAACTGAAGTTAGTGAAGCAGTTCCAAGCAATAACTTGGGGGGAAGGATTCAATAAAACGCAAAAAAATCACACAAACTGAGAGCAGACTGCAGACAGGACTGATGAATGATTACAAAACACAACAGTAACGAGGAGATGACAGCCAAGCAAATCCGTCACGCCACAAGGATTTTCAATGACATTTCTTTCGATCATCTTTGCACTATACTTCCATAATCTCCATATGAGTTTTGTTTAATGCCACTTTGACAAGGGAAAAAGCCACTAAAGTTTTTTTTTCTTTCTACTATATTGTGAGTAAACTGTGGTTGCAATCGGGCAATAAGACGAGATGCACCCCTAATTAAAGCAGACTTTTTGCACCAACACAAACAGGACAACAGCACTTAATAAATGAGCAATGCAGGAGAAGCTGGCAGACAGAGGGCGGACTTACAGGATATCCGTAAAGACAACAGCTGTGACAAACAGAATAATGAGTTTTCTAGGAATCTGAATCAAAACAATAGCAGAAGAAACCGAGTCGTTAATGATGCATGACTTCAAGCAGAACATTCAACCCCGACATGAAAGCTCAGACAGCCATGTGTGGATCTGACTATAGAAATGTTCACTGGATGCCAACGATTTAAGGTTGAAAAAATATGGTCAACATGAGTACATATATGATTAAAAACAACAATGCATTTAACAACACAATACAGTACATCCTTGCTTGTTTCAGGGTTCCAACTAGCGCAGGAACGATAAGTGAAAATACATGAAATTCTTAAAAGTAAACATTCAATGATTGATTATTTCTTTGACATTTTTCAAGCTAAAATGCCCAGGCCATGTCCCCTTATTCCAGCTACTCAAATATGAAGGTTCGCAAATATTTTCTTGCCATGGAGTGGACTGAAAATCTCTGGCTTTAAGAGTGTTGTTCAGATACAGCAAGCAATAAGACATAGGTTCTAGATAGTTCTAGAAAATAATAATTGTTAGATTATTGAATAAAGGTTAGTTATCAGTTGCAGCCCTGTAGATCCAACAATCCCAGCTGACAGCCTGTGTGTGTGTGTGTGTGTGTGTGTGTGTGTGTGTGTGTGTGTGGGCAGCGGGTGAGGGATCACCAGCTGGTGGAAATAGCTTGGATCTCATTAAGGACTGAAGAGGAAAAAGGAAAGAAAACCAGGGTGACAGGTGATTTCCATATGCATGAACGTTTGCATTTCTAAGAATACTTTATTTGGATGTTTTCTTATGTATATGCAATATACCTGAAGTTGGGCAGAAGTGAACTTTATGTATCAACTAGCAGTGTAACTACAGGTTTCAGTAGCTTGCTCTTAGTTCAACTGCATTCATATTTCCACTGACACAAATAGTTATATTACTCTTTTGCCATTCATTTGTGTAGTTAACTACTGAAAACTACAAACATTTTCGGACCATAAAATGAAAGTAATTATTTCGAATTTTACCATTTCTTCCCTAACCAAACTAGATTTCTCCTAAGGGTAGCTTTGCTCATAGTTCAACTTCTTCCAGTGTGAAGACATTGGTAGCTTGCAGAACTATGCATTCAAAGTAGATTCCCCACAAGATACGCAAAACACTGTTTTAATATTACAGTATGCAACTGGAAGACAAGTCCTGCATCCACCTCACTGCACACACCCTGTTAGTTAAACACAGTCATTCTCTACACTCAATAGATTTCTGATCCTGGGGGCCAGGGCATGAGATTATAACCATCAACATTACAAAGGCCAGGTCAAGCTCTTATTTCCTGCCCTCTCACTCTCAAGTACAAACACACACCCACACACACAAACAAACACACACTTCCTCTTAAGTATCTCTCTCTCATGGTAGCTAGCCTTGGGCATCCTGCCTTCACCACTCTGCAACGGACACCTCCACACAGCCATATGCCATTAGGGAAGAGCCCACAGCAGCAATACTCATAAATATTGACTCGGTTTCAACACATATCCCTCAGGAAGTGTTCGCAACAGCAGGCTCTGCATTAGCACACCCACAGCAAACACAACTCAGGGTCAATTCTCTCTCTCTCTCTCTCTCTCTCTCTCTCTCTCTCTCTCTCTCTCTCTCTCTCTCTCTCTCTCTCTCTCTCTCTCTCTCTCTCTCTCTCTCTCTCTCTCTCTCTCTCTCTCTCTCTCTCTCTCTCTCTCTCTCTCTCTGAAGGGGCTGCAGTAAAGGCCGCGGGAAGCAAGGTGATGTTGCGGAAAATATTTAATTAGTTGCAATAAATGTCTCTGTGGTGAGTGATCACAGTTAAGCATCTCGCAGGGCTGGTGGACTTCCTTCAAGCCAGGCATACAGTACACGTCATAGGATCGCTGTACAGTTCACACTACACTACTTTGGGGGGGGGGGGGGGGGGGCAGAATGGCCTAGAGAAAAGAGGGGCCGAACGGTAACCGTGAGGTCGCTGCTTCGATCCCCGGCACCGAAAAGGAGGGCGTTAGAAGTACAACTAGTGATGGAGGATATTGTATGTACGGTACCCACCATCTCTACCATTGTATCCTTGAGCAAGACACTAAACCCCAAACTGCTCCAGGGGCGCTGTACTATTGCTGAATCTGCGCCATGACCCCCTCTTGGGTAGAGAGGGGAGTGACATGCTGAGAACGACCACGGGCGGGAATCGAACCCGAGTCTGCTGCTGGGCCCGGCCCGGGGGGGGGGGGGGGGGTGGGGGGGGGGGGGACGCCCTACCAACTGAGCTAAGGGCACCCCCACATCTCCAACAATTCTGTCTGGTCTCCAAACTATGCTTTGTATAAAAAAAAGGCAACACGTCACAAAGTTAATCACACAATGCCACACACGAGTGCTGCGCAAAGATGGTCCAATGGATGTCTGCAAGAAATAAGTAGTGTGAGTGTGTGTGTGTGTGTGTGTGTGTGTGTGTGTGTGTGTGCTGATTTGCAGTGAAAAACCAAAATGGAT
>NC_137219.1:4442435-4487435 GCF_949987685.1 Ammodytes marinus
AATCTCTTTTTGGTGTTAACTAATTACATTCTCTCACCATTCCGGTAAGATCAGGGGACGGGGGGGAATTTTTCGAGGCAAAAGCTGATTTCCTGAAGGTTGGAGAGGGCAGTCAGGTGGAGAAATTAACTCATTTACTGATGAAAGAAAATGTGATTTGTTACTTCAACCGTGATCCATCAGCTCCTGTTGAGAGAGAGAGTGTGTGTGTGTGTGTGTGTGTGTGTGTGTGTGTGTGTGTGTGTGTGTGTGTGTGTGTGTGTGTGTGTGTGTGTGTGTGTGTGTGTGTGTGTGTGTGTGTGTGTGTGTGTGTGTGTGTGTGTGTGTGTGTGTGTGTGTGTGTGTGTGGTGGTGGGGGGTCTATACCTGGACTTTAACATGTGAATCAGGGGTCACCTCTGTGCCATGGGTCCCCTGGCGTTAAAATAAATGACACTTTACACTTTGCTAGGTGGAAACTATCCATTCTTACATAGTCAATTGGTTAGCTATAACATAGAGAATACATTCTTCTTTACAATTGAAAAGGCAGATACAACCATGTCTGCAAGAAAGATACATTCATACTAGTGATGTGTTTTGTCAAGTACATTTTCAAGGACAAGAACTTCTAACCTCAATATAAAAATGTCTGTTCAAAATGATTTCTTATTTAAATGGCATAATTCAGGCATCATTGCATTAACTCTGACTCTAAAGTCAATTCATACACATTTGTATGAATTGACTTTATGCATCACCCTAAAGAAAGATTGCACTCATTTAATATGACGAGATGATGTCATCGACTTCCACAGTGATCATGCACCATCACATCATCTGTGCTAATGACAGAAAACATCAATAATGCTTCATGCTGGCAAAAATGTTAAATCAATAGTGAACAAGATAGCTGCTTACGCAAGCTCACTAAAGTCTCATTGTCGTTACTCCAAACATGCTGGGTGTAGATCAAATCAGACGAAAAATCTGCCTTGATAATTTTTTTTTTTTCTTAAAAATGTTCACAGATTTTAAAGTCAAGAGCATTTTGAAGGGCCTAAGACTTCAGCCTGTCCATCATTACAATGCACGGCTTCTGCTTTTTTGCATAGCTGTGAACTAAGCTCAACTTTCAAGTGTTGCCAATTCACTGATCCCCCTCTCTCTCTCTCTCTCTCTCTCTCTCTCTCTCTCATCCAGCTGCTGCCACTTCACACTGTGTCTACTCCTCGTATCCGCAGCACCCACGAGACACCAATGAAAGTGTCTGTCGCTTCTTTGTCTCATGATGACACAGCTGGTGTTGAGACGGTAAGACTCACCTCTGGAGATTAGGGGTGTGAGATGTGTCAAAGTAACAGAGAGAGAAGAGAGAGAGAGAGAAAAAAATTGTGCTCAGTTCATTGTTGCAAAAAAAAAAAAAAAAAAAAAAAAGTTGATGTATCGTAAAAAACAAATGAAAAAAAATATACACAACTGTCTATACTGGTCTGGATAGTAAGGTGGTGTGGCTTTAATGGCTCAACGTTTAAAGTGTTTATAGAGGCTACAAGGATATCTAAGTCTTGTGTTGATTCTAGCGGCACCTTTGGACAAAAGCGGTAGTGTTTTTTCAATGAAGAAAATAACCTTTAACCCATTATAACAATGTGCTTCACATTTGTGCAAGCTAAAGTGTCAGCCAACAGGAATAGGTATCACGTCAGCCTCATATAGGCCTATACGATATCAAATTGAAATTAAAGCAGCTACGAGGAACTTTTACATATTTCTGAAACAGTCAAATGTTGTAACAGTAAACGAGAACATCAGTGCAAAGAAAGCTATTTTTATATAGTTTTTCTTAATGCCTTTGTCATTAGTACGCTCACCCAGGAACAACAGGTGGCGTAGTAAAAACACTACCGCTTCTGTCCAAAGGGGGTGCAAGAATTAACACAAACTGAAAGCACCATAAACTTCAAAAAATATTTAAAAACAAAACAGACATACAGTAGATAATGTTTCACACTGTTTTTATCTTAACTCTGAGGCTGTGTTTGTTTTCCCCATGCTAATATATCTAGTGAAAAAACTAATCTTTGCCAGCAGAAAGTGTAAAATAATTCATGACCATCTGGCTCAGACATTTTTAATCACATGCATTGCATTTGGGGGCGAGGAGGAGTTTTTCTACAGCGCTCTGCGGCTCTCACACCGAGGTCCCCGCGTGTGTCTCGGGGTCTTTTCTCTGGGAGAATGAAGAATAGTTTAATTACACCGTGAATACATTTGGTTATTTTTCTTCGAATTTTCCCATCTTGAATCTAAGAAAAAAAAAAACTGTTCTGAAATATACACTGACAAAATGTGTCTGTTTGACCTTTGGGAACTCCTACATTTTTTACAGAGTTAAATACACAATTCATGGAAAACATACCACGCTGAAGAAGTAGTTTATTTAGATGGCTGTCCACTTAAAGAAGCTGCATGCTTTTATTAATTTAGTAGCCCTCCCTCCCTCCCCCTCCCTCCCTTCCTGTCTTCCCCCTGTCTTTCTGTGCACACACAGTAATCCACAAGGATGCGAGCCTTTCACGCACCATGGGAAGAGTTCAAAAGGATCCCAGTTTCATGGATTACCTTCGGATATTAAATCAAAACACACACAACGACCCGAGCCGCTGCAGTGGAGAAGCGGCCCCCCGTCCAATCAAAATACTTCAATCAAAATGAGTTCAGAGAGTTTAGAAATCGGTCTGACTGATCTCATCCTCCCCCTATGCTCTCTCTTTTTTTTCTACCATTTCAGATATATAAAGTATGTTGAAGTAGCCATCAGGAGCTTTCAGTTGTTGGTTGATTCTAGCGGCCCCCTTTGGAAAGCGTGTGAATTTCTTTAGGAAGTGAGTGAAAGAGAGACGGCAGGATGTATGGCCAGGAGGTAATGTATTTATATGTGACTATGTCAGATTAATAATGGTATATATGACCATGGTGAAGCAGATTAAACTTTAAATTCATATCATATTTCATCATTCATATCTTTCTGGATGTTCCACTCTGCCTTCCGTAAATCATTTTGTCTAAGTTCTTGCAAAAGCATTCATAATAACCATATAAAAATAGTGTTCTTTTCACTGCTGATGTCATTAGCTGTTACAGGTCATTTATGATCAACAGAGAGAAAATTTTAAACATTTTTATAAAAAATATTAAAAAAGTTCCTTATAGCCATTTTTAATAATGACCATAACTTCTAAGAAGACGCAAGCAGTGAGTTATTCTCGACTGTTATTCAAAGTCAAGAGACGCAAACAATACTGACGCCGGCCTCCCGTTCACCTCCAAACTCTGCGGGGTTAAGAGAGTATAAACACCCAGAGTCTTTGAATCTGCGTATACAGTTGATGACAATAAATCAGAACGGTTTGTCTGGGATTGAGAGAGACAGTCGAGGCCCTCGGTCGTCATGCTTGGGCGGTCAGCACAGCCTGGAATCTCAGGGTTACATTTTGCTTAGTGATTTGGTCCCAACCAAAAAAAAAGAAACAACATATTTGGAATTTTTTTTTATGTTTTCTGTCCCTTGCAGTAGAATAAATACTCCTGCTTTTCAAATTCAATTATGCGGCAGCCGAAACTGCTCAGAGAATACGGCATTCTACATTACAGGCTCGAGAGGACGGCACGGTTTGTCCCTGCCGGTTAATAACAACATGGAACTACCTCTGAAACCACTTTTTAAAAGCAGTTTATTCTATCCCCCCTCTGTGTCTCTGCCCTGGCCTGTTGCATCACATATATATTTGAATTATGATATTTTTTCCTGTGGTTTGCTCTTCCATAAAATCCAATAAAAAAATATATTTTGTGTTTTTTTCTGTAGGAGAGGGGATCCTTGAAGAACCATATAAGCTTCTCTCTCTCTCTCTGCACCATGTGGGGATGTGCTTAGAATATCACCACGGAGACGAAAGCGAAGTGTATAATAGGCAATACTCAAGCGCGGGGGTTGAGATCATTTATTAATGAGGGGATGTAAAAACACACATAACCATACGCTCGGCTGTTGCTTTAAGAGAGATAACTCACTCACTGAAGTCAGATCATTCCTGAATAATAAAGAATGAATACATAAATAAATAAAGCAATCAATAAATTATAGTTGGTTGTTATTGCAATTCATTCCAACATTGCCTGCCACTGTAGATTCCAGCTGTCACTGGCTTTTTGTCAGTCCGAGGACACACACACAC
This sequence comes from Ammodytes marinus, assembly GCF_949987685.1. NCBI lineage: Eukaryota > Metazoa > Chordata > Actinopteri > Uranoscopiformes > Ammodytidae > Ammodytes > Ammodytes marinus. The sequence continues at coordinate 4,446,656 of NC_137219.1, forward strand.
ACACACACACACACACACACACACACACACACACACACACACACACACACACACGCACAATCAGAAATATCATTAAACATTTACTCAAGCTCTAAAAGAGGGCCATTCATCCTCGTGTAATAAGGCACTTTTCAAGTGAGTTGTTCCTTGTCAACACATGAAGTTTTAAACATGTTTTGTGATCTGTCATCCACACCACAGACCATTAGGATGTGACTTATAGTGGTGGAAAAGTGGCCGACTTACCGCGCATCGGCCCCAAATCATGTGGACGGAACAAAAACTAATAGCTAAACTGTCAGTGTGATGTCAGTGCTGTCGGCTGCTGCTGTGCTAAAACATTCAGTTTTTTATTTAGTTTTTGGCGTCTCTGTCATAAAGTTTTTAGCCAATTTTCTACAAGAAAGTCACAAAGTCCAGACTGTTTAATAGGACTCTGTCTGTGCCCAACTTTTCCTAATGGTCAAAACTGAATTTTTTACTACGATGATAATAAATGACCCTGCAACAGCAAACGAGACCACTAGCGAAAATCAGCTATTTTTATAGAGTTATTATTAATGCCTTTGCTTGGGCCAGAATCCCCGCAAACTCATACCAAATGATTTGCTATTTGCCAGACAGACTGGAAAAGCCTGTGTTTATGACATTTAAATACATTACCTCATCACCATGCATCCTGCCGTCTCCCTTTCACTCACCTCCTAAACAAATGCATGCGCCCCCAGCACTAGCTAGCAAAGGTCTTTAGGACAACAGGCATTGGTGTCGTAAACACTACTACTTTCGTCCAAAGGGGGCGCTAGACTCAACAAAAACTCTAAGCTCCACATATATACTTTAAGTATCATACATTAAGAAACCGCTAAGCAAAATACTCAAACGTTGCCAAAATCAACTGCTTCTTCAACTCATTCCTGACTGATGTTCATTGTCTAAGACACAAGTTTACCAACAAAACTGTATGTGTTGTTGTCACCGTGAATATGGAGCTGACAGACATTAATACACGATTTCATTATTTTCCGCAGTCCTAGTGAAATTGTAGCTGTAATCACACACAATAACACCATCAACAGGACACACAATACAGCTCCGTGCACAGGCAACATACTGAGTGATAGTTAACCCCATTCATTATTCAGAGCATGATTACTGCTTCAAATTAAAACGCATTATATATTATAATTGAAACGTAAAATTGCACTAGAAGTAAAGACTGTATGAGAGCCACAGTCACTGCTGGTGGTGGTGTGGATGGGCGCCCTCATTAACGACGGTCATGTATTTCAAAAGAAAACAAATTAGGACATGACCCCAATTATGCCAGATTTTTTTGTCATCAACAATTCAAATGTAATTGAGCCCCAAGTTGTGTCTACTTTATAGGTGAATGTACTGGGAATTCAGATAGATGTTTTTTTGGGGGCAGATAACCAACACAAAAGGATGTACAGGTGCATCTAAAAAAATTTGATATCAATAAAAAGGTAAAAAAAAAAAAATTGTAATTTAATTCAAAAAAGTGTAACTTTGATAGAATCTAGATTCATTACACATAAAGCAAAATGAATCTACAATGAACATACTGTTCAGAAGGTTGACATTGCTGTATTATCAATCCTTTTTCTTTTGTATTGGTTTTATGTAATATTCTTATATTTTGAGATACTTGATTTATTTGTTCCATGAGCTGTAAGCAAAAGAAAAAAAAATTACTCTTTGTGTAATGAATCTTGAATAAATGATTCGAATGGACTTTTCAATGATATTCAAAATTGTTAAGAATAGTTCTAAAAAAAATCTGGAAGCAGGCTATATGCCATCACAATACAGTCATATACACTCTTTAATACCACCCCATGCCTTCCACAGAGCAGCTTTCTCTTAAAGCAGTGAACCGTGGCACTAACAAGCTTTTAAAAGCAGATTATGAATTATAATTTGAGAACATTATGTGCTAATTTCTCCAGGGTGTAACTCTAGTAGCCTGATTGTGCCTGGCTCTGTGTGAGGCCGATTTCACTGCTTGCTTGCTCGCCCTCCACACACACACACACTCTCTAACCCGTGCCACACACACACATGCGCACGCACACACACACCAACACAGACAAACACACACGCACACACCAACACAGACAAACACACACACACACACACACACACACACCATGAAACGATAACATTTCTCACTGTGCTGCTGCGCCCTGTGTTTTCATGCTGTGGTGAGTGGAAGCCCAATGGACCAGGCCGGCAAGTCTGATTCATTCCTGTCGTTTTCATTCTTATGGCTAGACACTGCAGGTGAATGGGGTAAAGATTTTCCCTTGTAGATATCATCATGAAACGTTGCCAGTTCATTACTTACATTAAAGCAATGCATTTTTGTAATACAATTATAACAAATTTTGAATAAATAATATGCATTAGTCAACATTTGAAGTTGAATTTTGACAACATACTGTATTAAAGTTCAACGTTTTTATAGAACAAATTTAGATATTGCCTTTTTGTTATAAATTTAAAAATACTATGTAGAGGTCTTAAAATTGCTTTGTCAGCATGCTTTTACAATAAAATGTACATCAAATGTAACAATTAACAACATATGAACCCATCCTTAAGTGATAACCTTCAGAATAGTGCCAAGATTGATTATGTTAAGTGTAGTACATTTAAGTGCTTACTACTAGTAAGTATTATGAAGCTGCATATATGCGCGTATTTACATAAGACATATATATACACTAACCAAGAGAGTGAGCAAGACACAGGAGCACACATGCATTCCACACACACACACACACACACACACACACACACACACACACACACACACACACACACACACACACACACACACACACACACACACACACACACACACACACACACACACACACACACACACACACACACACACACACACACACACACACACACACACACACACACACACACACACGATCACCGCCCGGCATCACAAAGCTATCCCCACCCCAGCCAGTCTCTCAGTGCTCACCGCGGGGAGGGTGATGTGTATGCTGCATTTAGAGCCTTTGCAATGGATCAGTTACAGAGAAACGCTGCACCAACCGTGGAGGCAGTAAAGCTAAATGACTTCAAGCAGTGCTGTTTCTACACACCGCTGACCGCTCCTTCAACCACACAGACATACTACACATTTATTTTGCTTTGCACTTTTTTTTTATTTTTTTTTTTGTATATCTACGTAGACTTAAAGCTGTACTAAGCAATGTTTGACGATCAGGGGATGTTAAGGAAACTACATAACAACTTTATCAACTCATTTCTTCAGCGCAAATGAACTGGAGTCTTGTTTGTAAAGGAGTGAGATTGATTTTAAACTGGTTTTCAGGCTTTTCAACAAACAGACAAATCAGTGGGTGGCATTGGGTTGTTGAAGGGAACAGAAACATTGGAAGAATGCTAAAGAAACATGCTAACAATCTTTGGGCAAAAGTCTCAAAGTATTAAAAAAAAAAATTGTTCAATTGCATTTTGTACTCTGTAGGGCTTCAGCTGTTTTCATTATCAATTAATCAGCTGTACAATATCTTCCCAAACCTAATACTAGAATATGTTTGTAAAGGAAACTGTGGGCCCTGCTGCTGTAAACAGCAACAACAACAACAACAGTGAAACAGTAACTTTTCAGGAACCGTTCCAACTTCAAACAGTGTTCCAGGGATCAATTTTACCTGTGAAGAAAGTTATGAGAATATATCTTAGAAAATGCTCACTTCTCTGACACACCCACATTTCATAGTGCACCTTTAAAAAGCTGCACATTTAGCATCCATTCCCCTCAATTCAAACCCCACACTTGCAGTCTGCAGTGCCCGACTTTCTTAAATAACTCCCACGATCAAATTCTATTTTGTCAGAGTTCGGGAAGCCTCTCTTCATAGCAACAGAATGCATTCTACCGAGCATTCTGTGACTCCTCGAAAACCCTGCGCCTCTTTAAAATTTCATGCCGTCAGTTGATTTTTTTATTAATGTCAAAACACGAGTCGAAGCACAGTTCACCACACTAAGTACTGGGAGTTCAACTTGGTTCACGGGCCCTAGAGCAAAACAAACAACCCCCATTGCCTGGTGCCTTTTATAAAAGGTTGCCACCACTCGATTATAGCCTCCCGGGGTCATTTACATTTTCATTTAAATACCGACTTGAGCTTTAATTCAAGCAATTGAATTATTGCTGTCTCAATAAAAACATTTTTTTGGATTATGTTTGTTTGCTGCTACTTGAACAGATCCAGTACAAAGGGGATTAAGGCTGGGTGGCATCTATGTGCTGTGTGTGTGTGTGTGTGTGTGTGTGTGTGTGTGTGTGTGTGTGTGTGTGTGTGTGTGTGTGTGTGTGTGTGTGTGTGTGTGTGTGTGTGTGTGTGTGTGTGTGTTGCTGTTGTGCTAAGACCGAATGAGTACAAATAGAGATGTACAAATACATTCAGCAAGTAACCATTAAGTGTCTAAGATCAGGAAAAAATAAAGTGAATTTAAAGCGAACTCCCTCGTGTGGATAAATCTCGGTTACATTCAAGCCACCAATCAAGTTGACACAAATGTGATTAAGCCTATCAGCTCCACAGAACTCTCTCTGTATTTCCCCGACACTGGCGCAGGAGCTCAGAAAAAAAATCACCGAAAGCTTACATCATGTAGATGCGCCAAGTGTTATTGTAATTACGCATGGGGGCTACAGATCTTACGCACTATAGCTTTAAGAGCAGGTATCTACAAGTACAACATTATTCAAGAGAAAAGAAAGTAGACTATGTGCTGTAAACCTATATGTAGTCCCCTTCTTTACTAAATAATTTGCCTTAAATTCCAAGTTTCAATGTTTGACAAAAGATCCTCCTTTATCAATTTTTATTTCCAGATGTTCTACGTTCGAAACATGAAAAGAGCATCTTCGGCATTAAACGTTTGCTGACATTCTAGCTGCAATGAGTTGAGGGGAAGTAACTCATGCATTTGCATTTCAGAAAGGCCAGCAGGCTTGCATCTTTGCTGTGATCTCGACTGACCCCTATTAGCGAGACCCACACTGAATGAGACCTTCTGACAGCTTAAATGGCACCTGGCATAAGCATAAACAGCCGCTACACACATCATAGGGACGTGCTACTCTATACCAGAGGTGGCATTCACCATTAGGAAAAAGTATAGGCAGTTTCCGGTGGGGATCCACTTAGGCTCTGCATGTTATTAGCAATAGGGATGGCCTATTCTTTTTTCATACACTTTATACATACCAGTTTACAGAGCCTTGGTAGCAGATCGTGAGGAGATTTTTTAATGACTTTGACAAAAAGGGATTTTGACAACAAGCATTCATCGCTGACTCCACCTTTAATTGGGTAAGAAATGGCTCTAATGTAAATAGAAATGCATTACTGAACTCGTTTAGGATTAGGTTTATAAATGTGCCCTTTGATTCGCATTGTACAGAATGCTTTGTAGAATGCAAGATCAATAAGTAAACCCACCTACGCAATGTTTTACTGTAAGGTTTACATCCCCCCACCTTGTATTTCCACAATTAACATACACCCCCCGGCAGTTATCACTAAGAAAAACTGTGTGTGTGTGTGCGCGCCTGTGTTTGAAGTATACATGATGTGCACATTAAACCCGCTGCACCCTCCTTTATAAATACAAGTTTATGAGCGTGAAATGGTTTGCACATATTGTTTATCCATCTGGCCCCTTTGAGAGAGGCAGAGTGAGCTAAAGAGGATCGAACATAAAATGCCATCGCAAAGTAATGGAGTGCTGTAATTACCGCATTGTCCAAGTTTCACAAAATGGGATTCATAGAGGGCAGATATTGTACTCACATTCATCAGGTTTTTCGAGTGCGACTCCCACTGAATGCTGATGTTAAGTGTTTGCTCCATGTTTGCAGAGGCAATTGTTTGGTAAAACAAACGCGGTAATGATTCAGGCATATGACACTAAACCTGTATTGTTCTTCAACCCGCGAATGGCCAAAATGAATAAATAAATCAATGAATGAGTTCAGCTTAAAGCTATAGTGTGTAACTTTTGTCGCCACCCATGAGGAATTCTGAGGAATTACAACAAAAACACTGTCTGCGCATCTACATGAGGTAAAGCCTTCGGTGATCGCGAGTGGATTTTATACCTTCCGCTGTATGTCCAGGTTTTTTCTTAGCAGTAGAGTCAGTAACTGAAATATTTCTTCTGTGCTTCTTGGGATTTTTCTGAGCTCCTGCACCAGTGTCGGGGGTAATACCAGTTTGTAATACAGACAGAGTTTTTTGGAGCTGATATGCTTAATCAACTATGTGTCAACTCGTTTGGGGGCGATGGCTTGAATATAACCGACATTCATTCATATGAAAAAGTTACTCATTATGGCTTTAAACTGAGTCCTTATCTGTTCTTAACCAAACTTAAAAAGTCCTGAAGCTGTTGTTCACAGTCATGTAAAAATATTCTAAGAATTATTGAATTATTTAATATCGTTGTCTTTGGCGAGTGCGGTGTTGAAACTATTAAAAAGATGGACTGATGTGTTTTGGTGTGAAGGGAGCCGTGTGAAAAGATGTTTCGCGCATACAAAGCATTTCCCAAGAATGTGCTCAGCTTCCTTTCTTAATCTCTCTTTAAAAAGATAATATTTGACCATGTTGAGCTAATGTGTTCGCAATAACATCTCCCTGTTCCAACGCAAACTTTAATACTTTCGCTGGTCCCCTGTTGAGACTATGATTTCAAAATGTGACTGATCTGGGAATTTCAATGCTGGTCTATGTCAAACATGGACATTTTTTTTTACTCTTCTTCTAAGAAAAAGAGAAACAAAAAGAAGCCCACACAGTTTGCAGCTAGAGATAATGCCGTCTCTACGTAATGCACACGGCTGTGGATTGATGATGGTCTGTCTGTCAGTGGGATATCTTATGGAGTTTGAAACTGAATCATGCTAGAATCGCAGAGATAGGCCTACGCTGGTGTGGGAACCTATATATCCCCCATTATGTGCTTTATCATGAGCAGCGTTTACTTCATCTTTATGATTCTGATATGGTGCAGACTTGATACAATCCCCTGCAGTTAAAAGGTGGGAGTCAGTGATTCTGGAGAAAAGGTTTGTAGTCAAAAATCCCTTTTTGTCAAAATCAGTGTACCGTACTTTTCGGCCTACAAGCCGCGACTTTTTCCCCGTTTTTCGACCCTGTTATTACACAGCACAGTATATATTCTGTAGCTACTGGGGATGGGCGTTAGTAATCGAGTACTCAAGTACTCCTCGTTTCAAATGATCTCGATTGGTGGATGAGGAAAATCGTTTTTTGTTTTTTTTAGTGTTTGTAGCCTTTAGGCCGGCCGGCGGGCAGCGGAGCTGAATGCGGTGCTGGAAAACTTGGAAAGGCACGTAAAGAAGCCAGGCTGACTTCGGGCACATTCGAGCAAACAACATTTAAGAAGCCTTTATTATGGAATATAGGATTGAGATTCAAAAGCCGACGGTGTAACGTTCCGTTAACGAGGAATTAGTCGCGGTAATTAGTCACGGACAGGAGTGAGCATTACTAGCCTTGGATATACTACCCTACTACTTCTACTTCTTTGGTGAGTTATTTAGCCTATCTATGTGTTTAAATTGTAGGACAATAATTGTATTGTATTTGCTGCCCTTCTTATTTTAAATGTCTATTTTGAATGTTAGCCAACTGCAGCCCATGCTTTTTTTCTCTCTCTTTTTTCTCTCTCCACCGCAGACCTACTCGATCGGTTTAAATTGTGGCCCGCTTATTTAATTACTTTCAGTTAGGAAAATGTGTTTTAAACTTGTGGAAAATAAATCCTTAATATCATATGGCAACTGTGACTGTTTGACATAAGCATTGAGCGCTTTATTGCGGTCAACCGTTGCTCTGTAGACAGATGCGTTGCGTCCTAAAAATAGAAAAAAGTTTAACGAGGAATCGATTGATCCTCGAGGAATGCAAGCGATCACACGAGTAGCGAAAACACTCGTGCCCATCCCTAATAGCTACTATTGCACAAAATGGTAACACTTACGTACGTTATGCAAATATGCAACTTGTTTGTTGAAATGTGGGAGCTTCCTCAAGCAGCCATCTCTTTCCCGACAATCCCCTCTGTGCACGAACTCTTACATATGGTAATTAAACATTATAACACCTGCGGCTTATTGTCCAGTGCGGCATATAGTACGGAAAGTACGGTATATCTCCATATACGATTTACATAGGCTACTGTTTGTGCACTGTGAGAGAGAAAAATCCAGTGTTAATACACAGCCTAGGCTCTGTATACAGGCATTTTTGTTAGCTACGGGTGGGCTCACTTTGCTTGCATACCCGTTTACAGAGCCTATAGGCTGTGTATTAACATTGAACTCAGCGCACACACAGTATGGACAGTTAGCAGATCCTGAGTAGATATTCACTGATTTTGACAACAAGCGTGTGTGTGTGTGTGTGTGTGTGTGTGTGTGTGTGTGTGTGTGTTTCTATCTTACCCTACAGACCTAACCCCTTGCACAAGTCAAAAAAAGTCAAAAAAAGTTCAGAATACCATTTCTCTCTCCCCCTTTTCTGAGCCGCCTTGAATCATTTCCATATTAGGGCTTTTTTTAACAATGCCTGTGGGTTCCATTCACACCGTGCCACTAAAGTGTGAGTCGAGGATTACAGTATAATCTCCAACTCCCTTTGCAACTTCTGTGCAATGCTATCGTTTCCTATATACCGCACAGGGAAGGGTTTCCTTTTTTTATTTCTTTTTTTCCCCTCCCTCCCTCTCTCTTTGGTGGTGGGCCAAATCCATTGCGTTTCCATTTTTCAACCTCTCCCGCTGCCCTTATCCAATTCGGGGCTTATGATTGTAATACTAAAACAGAGCGAGTTGTCAAAGCAGAAAGCGCCATGATGAATGCCCCGCTGCTCCCTGTGCTTGTTTGTTTTTGGGGTTAGCGTGGGAGGGAGTAAGGAAGGGGGGGGGGGGGCTAAAGAATTGAATTTTATGCTTACTTGTTGAGGTGTATTTTCTTGACTCTGCTGTACTCTTAACAGGCTAGCGTTGATTAAATGCAATGGTTCTGTTATCTGGATAAAAAAAAAGACAGGGGGAAAAAGGGGGAACGATAGTGGGCAACGGAAAATAATGAGTTCTTTCATCTCGGCGGCGGTGAGGGCGTCTAGCTTCCCACGGAGACATACACAGCTTAAGGAAACGTTTAATTAGAAAAATGTCAACCTTCTGTCTGTCTGCGTGGCTGTGTGTGTGTGTGTGTGTGTGTGTGTGTGTGTGCGGAATAATAACTATTATGATGTGGATATGACAGCATATTTTTCCTTTTTCAGGCGGCTTTCTTTCAGCCTTATTCAAAGGCATTGCAATCAATTGATTCTGAAGAGGGAGAGAAAATAATTAGCCGCCTACATTACTGTCACTGCTCTGAAGACGACAACGAGCTTGGATGGCACTGTGTGTGTGTGTGTGTGTGTGTGTGTGTGTGTGTGTGTGTGTGTGTGTGTGTGTGTGTGTGTGTGTGTGTGTGTGTGTGTGTGTGTGTGTGTGTGTGTGTGTGTGTGTGTGTGTGTGTGTGTGTGTGTGTGTGTGCGCGTGTGTGCTTGTACATGAATCTTTGTGAGGACCAGTTTTAGATTTTAAACATCGGAGTAAGAACATTATTAGAAAGTGAGGACATTGTGCCTGGTCCTCACTTCTTTAAAAGGGCTGTTTGAGGGTTAATACTGTGCGTGCTGCGTGCGTGTGTGCGTGAGAGAGAGAGAGAGAGAGAAAGAGAGAGTGTGTGAGAGAGAGACAGGCACCTGGTTTGAAAATCTTTGAAAACAAACAACACTGCTCAGAAGCCATTACTCATTATGACTCATGGGGATGATTTGGTTTGATCACAACCTGACGTGGCAAATTGTGCTGACTGCTGGCAAGAGAGAGATGCTGTTTCACCCAACATCAAACGCTAAATCTGGATTCCCAAAAATGAAAGGAAAGGTATGAAAAAAAATGTGGGAAAACAGCTCATGACATATTTGTGTCAGGAGAAAGGTGAGCCCTGCTTATGTTTTCAGACTGCTCTGAGCTTGTACGGCTGTGTGTGTGTGTGTGTGTGTGTGTGTGTGTGTGTGTGTGTGTGTGTGTGTGTGTGTGTGTGTGTGTGTGTGTGTGTGTGTGTGTGTGTGTGTATGCGGCTTGGCCTTGTAGATATGTTAGTGTAAGTTACAGCCCCAAGAAATAAATGCAAATTACCTTTCTGTTTAGACAGAAGAATCGAGAGAGAGCGCAGAAGCTGAATTTATAGAAGTGCAGCAATAACATAAATATTGGAGTTGATGTGTCAAGTTTACCAGCGAGCTAATAATACTGGAGTTCTAAATCCAATGTGGTTATGCAAGAAGAAATGTAGAGAAGAAAATAGCAGGTTCCAAACACCTCAACCCAGCTGATCAAAATATTGTCACACATTATAGGCTAAACTGTATATAATAGTTTAAATGAAAGAGACAAAACACCAATTTAAGCAAATTAAGCTTAAAAGTAGAGAGTGTAATGTCAGAGTATCTAACGTCAGCTAGTGGTGAGATTGGACTTTTAGTTATTGAAATACGTTCTGAATTTACAGGAGCTACGGTGGCCTTCAAGGACAAGAAGCTAGTTACCAAAGATGGCATCATCCACCACTGCCTCAAGTCTTTCCACAATATCAAGTGATGAGGTGAAGATGTGCTTTGTTTTTTTATTCTATAGTAATTATTGGTTCCCACCAGAGCACAGATTTTGCTTCTACGACCAACTTATCAGAACCACACGATGCACTCGTAAAAAGAAAGGTAGAAAGGCGTTTACTAAAGGCCCTAAAGTTCCCTAATCAACTCTTGAAAATAGAAATACATTAACCCATTGATGACGGCTGCTGCGCGATGCCACATTGGCTCTCCTGCCTGATGCTGCATCGCGCAGCATTATTACTTTATCTAATTTTCATGGCATTCCCAGCATAGAATGCACTGTCATTGGTTCAAATACACGAGGTGGGTTTTGTTGATTTTTTTAAGACCACGTGACCACCCAAAAGTTGTGTGGTTTGCCGAAAATCACTTCAATCAAAAAAATAAAAAATAAAAAAATAAAACAAAACAATAAAAAAAATACGCCGGCTATGTCGGCGACGGAACAGTTAGTGGCGTTTGGTGCGCAGAATCAAGGTCTACTATAGACTACTGACGAAAATCACACAACACATTGCATCTATTTATTAACAATATTTAATAATTTTCTAATTCATCTAATTTTGACGATTTTTAGAAATATTTGTTGGTTTGTAAGCGCTCAGGGAGCATGTTTAAATAAAACCTGTGAACCTTAACTTTTAAATGTATTTTATTTCATGTTTCTATGTGCTACACAGGCTTAGATATTAAGGTTTTGGTAGACTTGACAATTTGTACTATTTTTTCAGAAAACCCTCAGGCATTAAGGACATGCATCCTAGATTGCCATAGTCATCAATGGGTTAAAAGGTCCCCCATGTACCTTTTGTTGTGTAGGAGAAGTGAATATTTTCTAAAAGTATATTTATTCTCATAAGTGAATAAACAAACTTTCCTCACAGGTATATTGGATCCCTTGAACATTGTCTGAAGTTAGAAAGCTTCCTGAAAAGTTACTGTTTCAATGTTGTTTTACAGAAGCAGGGCCCACAGCTTGGTTTCCAACCATATGCTTAAATTTGGTTCCAGGTTCCTCAAAATAATTAAAGTTTTGATTTATAATGATAGAATTATTCAAAACTAAGAATTACATGTAAAGACAATATGTTTTGTAAATTTAACTACAGGCTCTGCCAATGTAAACAAATCCCCTGAAACTGCTTAATGCACCTTTAGGGTTTTGGAAATGCTTCTCCCCTCCATCTTGCCTTCTTGTTGTTGCCCTACTTGTGTGTTAACCGTATTTGCCTTTCAAAAAACACAAGGGCTTTTAAATGGCCACACAGGTAAATGCTTCCTCCTTCATCTGCCTATGTTAATCCCTGGTAAAACACACTATAGATCACAGTTAATGGGAGTCACCTCGTACTGCTCCGAAAACCCCCTTTTCATCCACTTAGCTGTGGTGACTCAATAAACAACATGCCCTTCTCAGAAATGCTCCTTGTGGAAATGTTTGCTTTAGCATCACGGCTATATGTAGTCGTCTTTCAAGTGAAAGGGCCTTCGAGGAACCTCTGGGAGTTCTTTAGAGGGCAACCACATGTCAACTGGAAACAGGTTCCTTGCATATTTCATTCATTAACTATTCAGGACATCCAAAGCGACTTCTTGGGCACTCCAAAAATATTTTTGAATTCGGAAAATGTGCTTTTTTACCATCATACCCAACGTCATACCCATACCCCAATGAGAATATTAATACAACGTGAAGTTTAATGTACATTTCTTCTGTCATTTATCAACAAAAAAGCTGAAGTCTTAATGCCAACAGTGGTACTTGTGTCTGTTTTATATCATTGTTAACTGTTATAACCTTATTGGGGGCTACGAAAATATGAAGGTAAGGTTTGACCAATAAATACACAAAATTATAATTGAATTAAACTGAAAAATAATAGATTAATGTATATAGAAAACTACTAAATACTAATACATTAGAGCTGTGGTCATTTTCATAATGCATGGGCCACTAGTTTATTAGTTCACTAGCTTTTTACTAGTCTAGCCTGATAATTAGACAGGTACCACTTCATACAATCAGCTAAATTTTTTTCCAGTTATTAGCCAATGTCTGTATGTGTTGGGTGTTATTTGGTCTAAACAAATCAGTAGCAAGAGATATTTCCATCCCATCTATGTCTACTATTTTTTGACAAACAAAATATAAATAGGAATTTTTTTTTAGTTAAACCAATTCCTGACACATCACTGGACTCGATGGAACACAGATGATTGAATTTGTTTCGATCTTCTCATCTCTCCTGGGAAAAAAAATCATCAAACAATCGTTCTCAAGATGTCAATACAGTCCTTTTAGGCAGGGCAAGTTTATTTCGATGTATTTAGCACAGTCAGACACAAGGCAATTATAAGTGTTTTAAAGGGCGGGCATAAAAATACATTTAAAAAAATAAGACATAAGAAAATTTAGGACAAATTGTTTAGAAAAGAATAATAATAGCTGAACGCCCCTTCTTTCTTAAGGCACCCTTTCGCTCTCTGAAGATCTCGTATTGACCCATGGGTGAACCCCGGTGCAGTGAAGTGTGTTGTTGCGTTGCCTAGACGCAGGGTTGCTCCACTGGCCTCTAAAACCAAGTTAAACATGGCGACAGTGTGCGGTTATTTATTGGCTCCATAAAAGCCGGTGAGTGCGAAGGGGGAAAAGATGGAGGACGGGGTGAGAGAGTGAGCAGCTGCGGGCCTCGAGAGAGAGAGAGGCTGTAGTTTGTTATCAGAACAGAATACAGCGTAGCACAAATCAACACAGGAGGGATAAACTCAACCCACACACATACACACACACACACCACAAAACACACAGTCAAATGCGATTGAAGAGGGAAGAGGTGGTTGCCTAAAAGGTTTTGCTGCCTTCCACATAAGCACACATAATCACATAGACACACACCTACGGACAATCAAGATGCACGGGCGAACGCACACACACACACACACACACACACACACACACACACCTCATACTGCACTAACAATTTCACACTTCTTCATTATGCCGCAGCCACAAGCATGAACACATAAATACAAAACCATTACAAACAAACAAGCATTGATTAGCGCAAACCACACACACACACACACACACACACACACACACACACACACACACACACACACACACACACACACACACACACACACACACACACACACACACACACACACACACACACACACACACACACACACACACACACACACACACGTAAACCTTAGAACACAATCATAAACTCCCTCTTTCATACAAACAATTTCCCACTCACCCACTCTGCCTTTTGCCAATTTTGGTGGCAAAAAGACCCAAGTTGCTGTTCAGCAGCTGATAGTGAAAGTGTCATGGCGGCCAACAGCCTGAAGATGTTGAGAGTTGAGCTGAGGTGATTGGATTAGCCCCTCTCTTCTCTCTGTGTGTAGTGTCCTGTCCTTAACTTATAGGGCGCAGTGTATAAGATGGACCTCTCTCTCCATAAAGGGATAGAAGGGTGTCAGGCTCAGCTTGAAAGTACAGTTTAGCTTGTTTGGGGGTGCTTGTTGTGTAGTGGTTAAAACTGTAGTGGTTATAACTGTAGTGGTTAAAAATGTAGTGGTTAAAACTGTAGTGGTTAAAGTCCCCCTGCCCCCCACTAGAGGCTCAGTCCTTGTTGCCAAAAAATAATTTTATAAGAAAAAGAGCTCAGCTTGTTCATCCCATTGCAGAAGGTTTTGTCACTTCAGTATTTAATCATTAAAATTAACGTTCTAATTGCAAAGTATATCTACCACTTGTACAGTATACTGTATAAGCTGTAAAAGTCAGAATGAATGCAGGTTAAGTCAGATTGCCTATGTAGTTTGCCCAAATGCTTGGACTCTTTTGCTATACATCTGTGGGGCAGCCGCACGTTCAAGCTGTTCGATACCAGTGAAAAATCAATGCAAGCATGTGAACTTTCCAGACATGTAAGATCGTTCCTCATAGTAGCTGGTGTGCAGTGCTCTGGCATCGACGGAGCTTTCCAGCTTCATTAAAGTTGAACCACCTGGATTGTATTTCAACATATTTTTGGCAATTAATTAAATTATCCGTAGCAACTTTCCCATTTCTATAAGCTGTGAGGGGTTAGGGTTTTTTTGATGCCGTTAGATAATGTGACAAGCTCTTCCTTTGAAGCATACCGATGCCCACACACACACACACACACACACACACACACACACACACACACACACACACACACACACACACACACACACACACACACACACACACACACACACACACACACACACACACACACACACACACACACACACACACACACACACACACACACACACACACACACACACACACACACACACACACACACACAGGATTGGATACACAGTGTTGGGTGGGAGGTTTCATTGGATGCGCTTTTATCGGAAAGGCGCATTTTTTATAATTAATTCCACTTGTTTCACGCGCTGCTTATGTGATTCGCGAATGTGATATGGAAAATCTCTTGACATGAAAAAAATGAATGCTTTACATTAATTCATATCAAAGCTTTCTTTCTACTATGCCGTCACAGTCAAGAAAAAGGCAGGCATTTATTCATTATGTTTGTAATATATTCCTCCATATATGGTGGATTAGGAAACATCATGTATATTCCCACGGGTATCACACTTCAGAAGATGATTGAAGATTGATGATCATACAAGTTTTACAGAGATTGATTTAGACACTGCTATGTAGTATGTTTGCTCAACATCATTTCAGATAGCCCCTGAAAAAGTTTGAGTTTATTCAAAGGAATTTTGGGTCATTCTAAATTTGTTCAAACTTCATATTTTGCAACAACTGATTGGAGACTGCGATTGGAAAAGTTCCATGTCTGGCACAATCTACCAGGGTTTCTTCACACAATGTCGAAAGAGACTTCGAAGAGTCAAAGATAAACAACTGCTTTCAAGGTTCAAGGTTCAAGTATCTTTATTATCCCCGAGGGGCAAATTGCTTTGCAGCCAGCAGCAGTAAAAACAACAAACAATACTCACAAAAACATAAAGCACAGACGACAAGTCAGCAATAAATAGATCGAACAGACATACAGATAGTTAAGACTTGTTTAGGAGACCTATGGCAGCAGGGACAAAGGAGTTCTTCAGTCCGTTTGTCCTGCATCTTGGCAGGATGTACCTGCGGCCCGACGGGAGCAACACAAACTGGCCGGCCAAAGGGTGGCTCTGGTCAGAAAGGAGTGAGCGGGCTTTACCGAGGGTTCGAAGGATGTGCAGTTCAGTGAGGTCGTTAAGGTTCATTCCTGCAATTTTGCTGCACACTCTCACTATACCCCGCAATCTGCTCTTATTCTTGATGGTCAGTAGGCCATACCAACAATTTTTTTTTTTTTTTCATTTAACTTTTATTTATCCTCGAGAGACCAATTGAGGGGTGACCCTCATTTTCAATGACGTCGAGTCAAAACAAATTCAAAACAACAATACAAACAAAATATTCAATGCAAAAACATCAAATACACAACAAGTGAAGAGAAGAAAAAAACAAAACGATTGAAACATTTACAGAGTGGGGAAGAGTGGCAGCAATTAAAAGGCATAAAGTACAATATAGTCTAATTAAAACAGTTACAAGTAGAGTTTGGCAGATCCAAGATAGTCTGTTTAAATTGGCCAAAGGATATGAATGTATTTAGTTTAATTTTTAGCTGTAAGTTGTTCCAGGAGTCAGGTGCACTGAAGCTAAAAGCTGTCTTTCCCAGCTCAGACCGGGCTTGTGGGACATAAAGCATAAGCATGTCAGTGGAGCGGGTCTGATAAAGCCCATCTGAAACAAGCAGCATTTCTGTTAAATAACGAGGAAGCTTCCCAGTCAAGGCTTTGTAAATAAAAACATGCCAATGTGCATCACGTCTCTCTTTAAGGGATGATAAAAGGGAAATAAAAGAGAAGGTCAGGACTGATTCGATAAAACAAGAATAAAACATTTTCATGAAGGTGCTGTCAACATTAAAACTCTGCAGTTTCCTATAAAAGTACATGCGTTGGTGTGCCTTCTTACAAACAGCATCTACATGGAAGTCAAAGCATAACTTATCGTCAATGTTTGTGCCAAGATATTTATAGTTATGGACCAGCTCAACGGCTTGGTCCTCAATGACCAGAGGAGAGATGACCCACTGATTTTTTCGGAAATCAATCAGCATTTCCTTTGTTTTTGACACGTTGATGCACATAAAAGATGAAGAGCACCAGTCAATGAATTCCCTCACAACAGGACCATGGACAGGGTCGTCATTGCTTAACAAGGACACGATTACTGAATCATCAGAAAATTTTAAAATATGACGCCCTGTATGCTGACTAAAAGACTCATTTGTGTATAAAACAAACAACAATGGTGAAAGGACACAGCCCTGAGGTGATCCAGTGGAGGAGATGACAGTGTTAGACATGACACCGTTGAATCTCACACGTTGTGGTCTGTCTGTTAAAAAGTCCATTAGCCAGGCTATTAGACCAGGATCCATGCTATGGAAGTCCCGCAATCTTTCTGCTAAAATGTGTGGCTGTATACAGTTAAAAGCAGATGAAAAATCAACAAATAAAAGACGAGCGAAGGTTTTGGCTCCCTCTAGGTGAGTCAGGACAAGATTCAGAAGGGTGGCTAATGCGTCGTCAACACCTCTACCTGACCTGGAAGCAAACTGTAGAGGGTCCAGGTTGTCTTTGACACAGGTCAGAAGTGTTCCTTTGACAATTCGCTCAAATGTCTTCATGACCAAAGAAGTTAATGCCACGGGTCTAAAATCATTCAATGATTTAGGGGATGCGGATTTGGGAACTGGGACAATGATGGAATCCTTCCAGATTGAGGGGACTTTATGGAGCTGGAGGGACAATGAAAATATAAAAGTAAAAATGTCTGCCAGCTGATGAGCACAGTTCTTAAGGACTCGCCCTCCAATGCCATCCGGCCCAGGGCTTTTCCTTTCTTTCACACCCCGAAAGAGTTTAAGTACTTGCCTCTTGTCAGCAACACTTTTAGGTGAAGAGGCAACATTTTTAAAAACTGACAATTCCTCACTAAAATTGCAGTTGTTAAAACGGTTATAAAAAGTGTTCAGTTCATTTGAAAGTGCCAGGTCAGATCTTCCATTCATAGTCACATGACTCCTTTTGGGTTGCATCCTCATCATGGACTTAACCCCCTCCCATTGACACCCACGGCTTATTATTGGGGTAGAAGAAAATTTCTTTTTTCGGAATGATGGATTCCTCACAAAACCAAATATAAGATGAAACAACATCAGTGAGCTCATCAATATCATCACAAACATTTATGAATAAGTCCCAATCTGTCTTATGGAAGCACTCCTGCAGGCAGTGGATTGATTCCTCCGACCAGACTGGAACCAATCTTTTCTCGGGCTTGTTCCGCTTCAGGACGGATTTGTAGGACGGAACTAAATAAACAGAGTTGTGAACGGACATGCCGAGTGGCGCTCTGAAGAAGGACTTATACGCCCCACGGGTATCACACTTCAGAAGATGATTGAAGATTGATCATACAAGTTTTACAGAGATTGATTTAGACACTGCTATGTAGTGTGTTTGCTCAACATCATTTCAGATAGCCCATGAAAAAGTTTGAGTTTATTCAAAGGAATTTTGGGTCATTCTAAATTTGTTCAAACTTCATATTTTGCAACAACTGATTGGAGACTGCGATTGGAAAAGTTCCATGTCTGGCACAATCTACCAGGGTTTCTTCACACAATGTCGAAAGAGACCTCGAAGAACCAAAGATAAACAACTGCTTTCAGATATGTCCCAATCGGAAAGATAAAATAAAAGTTGCTATGAGAGTCCACACACCCACTGCCAAGGCTGTATGACTTTTAACTTGACAATTTGTCGCAGTTCCAAACAGTTTTGAGTCTAGAGAACTGGTGAATGGTGCGCTAATGATGTGCTTTCTGTTTACCACAAATGATGGCACACACACACACACACACACACACACACACACACACTTTGATATCCACACTCAGATCCCTCTCACAAAAATTGTCTTGATTCATTTCTCTTTTTCAGACATTTGCAACAGTCACTGTGCAACTTGTGAAAGCCCCACGCTTGGCCAATAATCAGAATTGTGTTAAACACACAACATTCAAGCCTCAACAACTGACTACACACACAACAGAATACCACAGAATAGGCACAAAAGACTAGTTTTGTGTTCCATTGGGGGGTATCTCTGAGGGGTAGCGATTGAATTTCACACTCGAACACTCAAATAAAATAGTGGACACAGTAAATACAATACATTATAAAACAGGGAGAATGATTTCCCAATACCGATTATACAAACAAAAGAGAATAGTCCAACATTTTTACATTAGTTGCTTTTTTTCCCCAATTTGCACCTGCAGTCTTGCACAGCGGAATAATTACAGCGATTCAGTGTGTTCTTTAATCTTATACTTGGCAGGTAGGAAATAACATTTACACGATTAGGGTTGTTTTTTTAAGCTACATTTCTAACAAAAAATATATAGGTATATAGGCTACATGTAGTGAGAACTCTAGTTACCTTTGCATCCTGTTTAATTATAATAATTGGAAACGTATTGCATGTATTGCTATTGCATACGACTTTTTCTTAATACACACATATATGTGAACTATAATTGCATAATTATAAAAGTTATGCGAGCGAGTTAGAAAAACCCTCTCAGTCTAAGTCAAAGTCCTAAGCAGCTCTGGCGAACCGAGACATATGCCTTAAAATGTGATGTTGAACAAGTACATGTAGACGGCTAAGGGCTGATTTTTTAAATATATATAGAGATATTTTTCTGAAGTGATTCGTGGCGTCCTAGGCAGCTATCACAGTTGAACATATTCTCACCGCGGGCAGTGTCTCATTAGCATGGCAGACACCTCCTGTAATATAAAGGGAAACAGCCGAAACCACTTCACACGCGCACACACACACATACACACACACATACAATCTCTGGATCCTGTTTCGCCACAGCAGCCTGTCACCTGCTGCCAAGAAAAAAAAGGCTCTTTCAAGGGGATTTTTCAATGCTCCACTGATGCATGGAAGGAGAACTTCCCGGTGAGTGTGCCAGCCCACTATGTCATGTGTGTGTGTGTGGAGGGGGAGGGGGGGGCGTCTACTCAAGAGAAGAGCCCTACAGAGGAAAATGCCAATCTTAATAAGAAGACTTGTGAATTTTTTCGACAAGTGTGTTTCATAAGGCTACATCTAGGCTCGGGGGAGAAACTTTGCAGTGTTTAAACATCAGTTTATAGCTTTTATTTTACGCACACACGCTAAGAAGCGCACACACACACACACACACACACACACACACACACACACACACACACACACACACACACACACACACACACACACACACACACACACACACACACACACACACACACACACACACACACACACACACACACACACACACACACACACACACAGCTCCCTGGTTGGCAATCCATATTCAAATCTCAAGTGCGTGAAACTGAAACGGGATTATATAACCTAGTCCTAAAAACATAACGAATAACATGTTCTGCAATTGGTTTTCAGTTATAATTTTTTCTGGGCTCAATTGGACAGAGGGCTGTGATTTCACCATACTATACTTCAGAGGATTCAGATAAATCGATCAATCAAAATAAAATGACAATTGCACAAAAAACAACTGCAAGAATCAATTGTACAGACAGGATGAAGTCAATTAATGAATGTGTATGTGTGCTATGTGTTGTATTGAATTGCATTATGTCTTAATTAATCTTAATTACATGAATAATTGCATGTGTTAGGATGAGGAATGTGATTTTAACCTTAAATTGAACATCTTCTTAATTCAGATTAAGCTTCCTGGGCAGCACATGTGGGCTTCAGGGACTTTTATTCTCAGTAAGGTATTGACCTCATCCTTTAAAGGCCGCTTACATTGATCATTAAGCTTTTGCGATAGTGTCAAAGAGCAGACAGTATCCAATTTATTTCAGTGAGACCTAGATGACACGGAGCCCCGAACCATTTTGTGTAAAGTAAACTAAGAATAAATTATCGGATAATCGCTTTTTATTTTATTTAATATGCACATAGTAATGTGTACTGTTGACAGGGTGAAGTACTTTAAGACGCGGAGCTGTGATGAGTAACCACGTGCATGACACACATTTGGATTACAGGATTGGAAAGCCTTTCGTTAAAGCAGGAAATATATATATACAGCAGGTTTCCACATGATCCAACCGAGACACATGTTAGGAGGCAGAGCACTGAGGCAAAAAGCATCAGCCTGAGACTCTAAGCTTTGTGTGTGTGTGTGTGTGTGTGTGTGTGTGTGTGTGTGTGTGTCACGGTGAATGAGTGTGTGTGCAGGATCTATTAGTGTGCATCCTTGCGCACGTGTGTGTGCGTGCATGGTGTGAATGTACTGTATGGGCAGGATCTGAGAGTCTGTGTGTGTGTGTGTGTGTGTGTGTGTGTGTGTGTGTGTGTGTGTGTGTGTGTGTGTGTGTGTGTGTGTGTGTGTGTGTGTGTGTGTGTGTGTGTGTGTGTGTGTGTGTGTGTGTGTGTGTGTGTGTGTGTGTGTTCATGTCTGACTCATTCCAAAGCTGAACATGATCAAAGCCGGTACAGAGTGTGACGGACAGACAGCGGAGGGCTTGGTGAGATGGAGAGATGCAGAGGTGGATGTGTGTGTGTGTGTGTGTGTGTGTGCATGGTGAGGCAGGTAGATGGATGCAATTGTCCTTACATTAGACGCCTGTCTATCAGACGGGCCAATGAATAGGCTGAAACAGCTGATAAGATGCAAAGCGCCAGCAGGGTCAAGGTGCATAAAGTCAATGACGAATTTGAATAGCACAGAATAACACAGCAGCCATCTTTGAAAACAGAAGACGTGTGAAGGGACTGTGACTGTGCTAACCTGCGTCATAACAGAATATCTCTTTGATGACATCGTGTCTATTAAAGGTGGAGTCAGCGATTCTGGAGAGCGCTTGTTGTCAAAATGTGCTGTCAAAATCAGTGAATATCCTTACTGAAAAACATGGCTGGTGTTAATACACGGCCTAGGCTCTGTACAAATGTATGTTGAAAAGGGGGACCCACCATAGCTAGAAACATGCCTGTTCACGGGGCCTAGGCTGTGTATTAACACTGGATTTTTTTTTCCCAGCGCGCACACACAGTATGGACAGGTAGCGGGATCATTAGGAGATTTTCACTGATTTTGACAAAACGTGATTTTTAGCGTCACCACTACCACCTTAAACACCGTGACACAGGGAAGATTCAACTGAACTTTCACTTTTCAGAATATTGTCAATATATATGTCAAATAAAATCACAATATCTGTATTGTATGGTTTACAGTTTTTAAATAATGTGTTTTGTCCCATCCGAAAATGATTTCAGGACATCCCATTGAAGAAGTTTAAGACGCTATTTCATTTGGCCTTAAGCTGTGGTTCAGTAGCCTAAGTAGAATACAGTGTGCTTAACTCTATGATCAATGCTTTATTGAGCGATAAGCTTAGTGGCCGTGTATCACTGAGTATGAAGTGTTAGTTTTACTGTGGCAGCTTCCTGTTAGTCATGAGATAAAATAGGTTTTAAGAGGAGGTTACAGACCTGGGGTTTTGGATGAAAAATGCATAGTACTTTTCACACAGCTTAATTCATTACAAGTGACTGGACTACAAATTAAAACAATGAAACAATAGAAAATAGATGCTCAGTGTTTTGTGGTGTGTGTGTGTGTGTGTGTGTGTGTGTGTGTGTGTGTGTGGTGTGTGGTGTGTGTGTGTGTGTGTGTGTGCTGTATTACAACTTCTTCACTCAAAATATAGCTGCCCAAAAGTAGTAGCTAGTACGGAAGCAACCATCTCCAGTCCCACACTGCTGTTGAAAAAAAACACAAAACTTAACTTTTCGATCCCTAAACAAGAACAAAAAACAAATTTTAATATCTATTAACTAATTTTGGAAATACATTTCAACCGGTCCAATCTTTCACCCCAAACTACTGCTACAGTGCAGAGATTGGAGACAGTTTCGATTTGTAGATGAATCACTTCAACTATTAGTTTCAAAGCTCCTGCATTTACTTTTTTCCTTCACTCCTCCACTCCTCCATGGCTCTCATTAATATTTGACGCCCTGTCCATCCAGCAGACACACATATGACGCAGGTCCACTGCACACCAGACATTCAGTATGAGAGAGAGCTGTCACAGAAGTCTGCAAGGTGGTGTCCTATACACTTAACTGATATACCAGAAAGTCACCTTTTCTAACTCGTTTTATTGGGGTGTTCTAGGTTATCTTGTGGGTTTAAAGGTGGAGTCAGCTCACACAGTACTCTGTGTGTGGACTGCAGTTGCATCTTAAATCAAAGGTCAATCAGGCTGTTGCAGTCCAGTAGTTGGGTCACTTAGGTCAACAACATTTTGTTTCAGTTCAATTTCTATGTCTAATCGGATAGGGCTCGCAGATCCATTTAAAAGGTGCTCCGAGGAACTTTCGGTTTGTGTTAATTCGTCACCCCCTTTGGACAAGAGCGGTAGTGTTTTTACCACACCAGCTGTAGTTCCTGGGTGGGCATACCGATGACAAAGGCATAAAGAAAATCTATATAAAAATAGCATCTTTGCACTGATGGTCTGCAGTTAAATGTTCATGATCATCAGAGGAAAAATTTGACCGTTCCAGAAATATTTAAAAGTTCCTCGTAGCACCTTTAAAAATATTTATATATACTGTGTATTTGTTTATTCATGCTCACTTCAGTTCAACTTGCTCATTATAACAGCCCCAAAATCACAAAGCACTGTTAGGTATTTAATGTGAAAAAAAAACTACGAGTGATAAATGATCATTGGCGCTAACTCCTAAATATTTGAAGAAGCGTTTCATGCAAAAATGATTGCTTTGTCTGTCTCTCTCTCTTCCGTGCGTTCATTTGTTTGTTTTTTAAATGTTGCAACACAGACAGGGCAGACAAGCTACTAAATGAATTCACATCGGAGCCTGTTTGCTAAAAAGTGTTGCAAGTGACAAGCTCTTATTGCCTTTTCCCACGCCATTTGTGTTGCGCGGAAACACGGTTACACTGTCATGCCATTATCACGAATTACAAAGTACAGAATCACAGCCCCTGATGGAAATCTACTTTGGAGTCCACACACGAATACAACACACAAGCCCATGCACGCCAAAAAGCTAAATTAAATAGCTCGCTCAGCCAATATAAAAAAATAAAAAGCCCGGGTAACATTTTACATTCATTGGGTAATAAGAGGATTTTCATGATCTCTCATTGAATAGTGTAAAAGCTCAGTTTAAATGTGTGTCCATGCACATTCATGATCTGCATCTCTTATCCACATAATGTATTTTAATCTTTCTTAGATGTCCCTGATAGACTAGCCCATTAATTCCATCTGTAGCACTATGCATTGTTTCATTTAAAGGACTAGTTCAACTATTTTGGCTTACTCTCCAACTCAAGAAAAGGCAACAGAAACCGTTTTATTCCCCTGTAACTGTGCCTGGTTTCTTTATATAAGAAAAGGGCAAAGGTCGCTCATCCAGGCTAGATTTGCTACCAAATACTGGTAGTCAAGGAGACCAGGTCAAAATATAAACTTTACAACATCACTAAATGCTTGTATTTGCTTGTTTGGACTAGTTAATTCATCACGCTATGTTGCGCTCTATAGGGGATAACGGGGTAATTTGTCACACGGGTTGGTTGTCACAATCGTTATATCTCGGAACCAGAAGGCGCTGTCTGTGAAATTTTGGTATGTAAATATCCAGAATTGGGATCAGAGGTCACCTACATAGTCTTCCTTGGAGTTAGACTGCTGAATTTGAGGTGAGACGACGTGTGTTTATCATGTCAAATAGAAAATATTTAGCTCCTCAGTATTTTTCTTCTAGGCTTTTACACAATGGGTTTATAACAAAACACTTGTTACCCATACAAAGTGTAAAGGGTAAACTATAGTTTAGATTGTGGCTAGCAAGCTAATTAGTTGTCAGATGGTTGTTGGCCTTGATGCTAGCAAGAAATTCAAGTTGGGGTTGGTCGTCACATTTTTTGGGGGGTTGGTTGTCACATGTTATCTCAAGGCTGCAGCCAGAAAAGGAACCCAATAACGAAATAAATTGTCAAGCTGTATCCTCACTGACACCCCAGAGAAGGAGAGAATAGAGCAGGAAAAGGCAGCTAGCATGCAAAAGAATAAAGGACAACAAAATCAAAACAACCCAGTGAATCCCAAACTAGACCAGCTGCCATGGCTACAGTAAGTTATGTAGGCCAATGTGTCAACTTGACAATGCAATTAAACTTTCAAATTGAGTTCTACTTTCTTGCCTTCTTTTTAAGATTATTCCCATTAAGATAACATTGTGACAAACAACCCCATAGTGTTTGACAACCGACCCCTTGATGGGGTTGGTTGTCACATTGTGTTGATGATTAATTTCTTCTTTATTACAAGAAGATAGAAAAACTGAAGGGTACACATTTCAAGCCAACACCTTAATCTTCAATTTAATGTAGGAATGACTATTGAAAGATGTTTAGGTGATAAGCAATTCTCACTAGACTAAAAAGTGTGCCTACTTACCCCGCTCTCCCCTATATTTTACAAGTTATGTAATTTTAGAATCAAATACATATGTGACCCTCACATCAGGCACTTACTGGTTTCCTTTAAGTATGTATTTCCTTGTAAAAACATAAATCGCAACATAACGTGGTAGATAAACAAGTTCCAAAAAGCAAATAGGAGCTTTTAGTGATGTTGTAAACTAAAGTATATATTTTGACCTGCTCCCCTTGACTGTTTGAGCTAAGCTAACCTGGATGAGCGACCTTTGCCCATCTCTCTAGCAAAAATACACGCACAGTTACAGGAACGGTTTCTGTCGCCTTTTCTTGAGCCGGAGATTGAGGCAAAAAGCTAAAAATGAATATCTGTATTTTATTTATCGCGCTCATATCATGTATTATGTTGTTCTTCTTGCCAGGAGCCCAACTACCAGTCAGTGACACTGAAGGGCTTTAAATCTTAACTCCACTGGATGAAAAAAAAAGTCTGGTAATCTGGACGCTTATCTCCCTCCAAACACCTACTAATCTCCTTAAAAAACACCTCGGAGTCGGTCTATGTATTAAATCTCTTTTCAAGCAATTTTATTTTATTATGTGGAAACTGTTTTAGCCGACTGACAAGCGCTGTCATTATCTGCCCTTCAGTTTTTTCTGAAGCACTGAAAAGAGAGAATGTGTGTGTGTGTGTGTGTGTGTGTGTGTGTGTGTGTGTGTGTGTGTGTGTGTGTGTGTGTGTGTGTGTGTGTGTGTGTGTGTGTGTGTGTGTGTGTGTGTCATCCTATCTTTGCCGTTGTTTGAGTCTGTTGCAAACAAACGTTAATCTCAATGAATAATTAATTCAGCTGTGAACCAGTTCTAAATGAGACTATGAGAGGTTTTTGGTTTTTTACCCTACAAATGTGCCTTTGATGTCTGGTATAACCAAGGCTGAATGAGAGCGGAAAAAAGGAAATAAAAATAGACGAGAGCTCCATTACAGCAGGTTCAATAACCACAGAGGGATTTCGGAGAGAGGGAGAGGATTTGAAAGTTAATCCCACAAAAACGAGAGTACAGTATCAATCGAAGGCAACGCAATGATCCCCTTTAAAAGTTGCTCAATGCTACATGCTGTCAAAAGCTCTTAACTGATCAAAACCGGCAAATTGCTGTTTAAGGCTAGGAGTGTTTATAAGCTAGCAGTGTTTTGTAAGAGCTGTGAGCCTGATGCAGGTTGATAGGAACAATCTGGACAGACAATTGATAGTGATTTTTTTTTCTTGCAAATCTCTTACAGAACAAGCATATCCCCCCTCTGTCAAAATATGACACAATGTATTTAAATGCTGCTTTTGTCACATGAAATCCATTTAACTGTATTATTCAGGTTGGATTAAAAATGTTGGATCTGTTTATGTGTCCAAGTCAATCCATCAAAATGCACTGCTTTTGTGTGAAATCCAACAGCAATGATTTTTCACCTTTTTGGCGTCAGTTTTCTATAGATGCATGAATTTCTATGTGGGCTTAGAAATAACCATTAAAAACTCTACAAGCTAAAACAATTAAGCTTGAGAAAAATGTAAAATGAAACCTCTGCAAGTATTTTATGTTTCAATAACAAGCTTTACATTTGTAACCACAAGACTGATGGATGATGGTAAAAACCTCCATCCATCCCCGTTTGGATTTATGATCATTTTTCAAGGCCTCCTTTAAACAAACACAGTTTCTATCGCATATGGAATCCTTCATTTTTAAAACTCAAATTTGATCATTATTAAGATCAGATGAAAGACAAACTAAAACATATTCTGAAGGGTGATAAGTGGGGCCGTTATCAGTGACCTAACATTGCTCCCTCACTTGTCCCGATGTTGGTAAAACTTTCTGAACTGAATTTTTCTGAACATCTGTTTTCAACGAAAGCCCATCTTGGGGCTTAATAGCACTGATTAGTTTATGCTCTGGGTGTCATACTGTATGTGGCATCAGAAAACCTGTTGAACTTTACTCTGTTTAGGTGTGTCCGCCACTTTCAAATAAATACTGTCAATTTTTCTCAAAATATATTTTAGAAACAAAACTTCTTCATTCAACTTTAAAACGCACAGACAAGGACAAACAACCAGTATCGGAAAAACACGATAGATCTTTTAATAAAACAATACATAAGGCAGAAAACAATCTCACTACAAGGTCCACATACACAACGTTCTGAAGTTTTGACCATTTGTCATAGAATTGGATTCCTTTTTTCTTTTTCTTTCACAGACTTTCTGAGAAAAGTTGAGGTTATGAGTTCACTTTTGTCCTTGTACCTTGCAAACAGCTGTTGAGTTTGTTTAAAAGGGACTTGCAGCAGTTGAACTTTGAACTATCTATAAAGATGCACTTTCGATATATTCTAAATGGTAAATGGACTCCACTTATCTAGCGATTTTCCCTGGTTTTTCACAGACCCAAAGCGCTTTACATTGTTTTGTACACATTCACCCATTCACACACACATTCATACAACGCTAGCAGCAGCTGCCAAACAGGGTGCAAGCTAACCTTTCGGGAGCAATTTAGGGTTCAGTGTCTCTTTGCCCAGGGACACTTGGACATGTGGCGGGGAGACGGCGGATCAAACCACCGACCCTGTAACCCAGTGGACGACCGCCCTACACACTACGCAGCCCTACTGTTGAGGTGCCCTTGAGCAAAGCACTGAACCCATCTCTACACGTATACGTAGCATTTTTAGTTTACACCTGTCATCATTTTTGTTGCGACCTTGAATGCATTTGTTGTTCTCTTCTATTGCAAGGATAACACAAATAGCCAGCGAGAGAGAGAGTTCTCATTTGTTTGCCATAAAGGGAATATAGTTCAAACACTTTTTATCCTGCAAATAAAGCATCAATAATGCATAGGTGTTATTATAAAACAATAAAGCGGGCGCTCCAGTTTTTCCAGTGAACTCATCCTATTATGCAGTGAAGTCCATGGCTTCAGTTAACAGCCATTGTTGTTGCTATCATCTGAGTGGCTCTATACAGTATATGTGCTTTGTCAAATTGGTCCTTGGGCGAGACACTAAACTGCCTGTTTGTAGGTCACTCTGGATGAAACCTTCATTCTTGGTTAAGTTATAGTGTCACACAGAGGAGTATTAAAAAAAAATGGCCGCCCTCACTATAACATTATAAGAGTCCTGAGTCCACATTTAAGTGATATCTGGTCACTGAGAGAGGCCATAACAAGCCATAGGCAAGACTCCCGCCATGATGAGGATAGTGTTATTGCTCTGATCACACACACACACACACACACACACACACACACACACACACACACACACACACACACACACACACACACACACACACACACACACACACACACACACACACACACACACACACACACACACACACACACACACACACACACACACACACACACACACACACACACACACCTCCCCTATCACTGCTTTCTTTAGCCCTTGACACCCATTACCTTGAGGTGCTATCAAAGTCAGTGACAGCAATGATACGTTCCCTAGGCAGAGTATCCCGGGGAATAGACAATATCCATCATGCTGCTGCTGCTATCCTATACCCATAAAACCCTCTGCCCGGAAAACAAAACAGCATTTGGGCAATGGATTTTTTTTTTTACATTATATCTATTGCTTTTAGGGGGAGGAAGGCAATTTTAAACGCCACAGATTGGAGGATAACTAGCTCACAGTAATCAGGAAATGGTGCTAAGGGACAATGCTGAGGTCAAGAAAGGTCAAATATTCGACAAAGAGAGAAATCACCAAAGCAGATGAAGTAGTTACAAAGACAATATGGAGCAAATACAGAATACAAAAGAGTAAGTAAAATTGATGATATTGATCGGGCTCTTATCCCCCCCTCCTCCCCCCCACAAATACACACACCCACACACACACTCCTCCCGCCCGCTCGCAGTGAGAACAGAGGATGGAGTTAGCCACAGATCATGGAATGTGTTGAATATTTTTTCCTGATAAAGGGCTGCTTTTGTATGCAACATGTAGCTCTAGATTCAGAAATACTATGGACATAATATGATAGAATGGACAAACGTAATCGCGTTTTGGGCGTCCTGGGGAAATGCACCTGTCGGAAGACAAAGAAGAAGAAGTACTATAGAATAAAAAACTAAATACATATTCAACTCATCACTTGATATTGTGGAAAGACTTGAGGCAGTGGTAGATGATGCTATCTTTAGTAACTATAGCTTCTTCTCCTTGAAGGCCACCGTAGCTTCTGTAATTATTCGAAAGAAAGGAGTCCTCAAGAGGATCCTTATGAATGTTCAGGGAAAACTTAGGGGAACTTGCCACACTAGAGTTGTTAATTTTTTCTGATTAGAATTAAGACGTCTAAAAGGCTCTCTACCTCAAGAGGCTGAAATAGTCATTATATCATTACACTCTACAATACAAAAGTGTCAGACAAATGTAAAAACCCACGCATGACTCAGCTATTAGCTTGGCTTCAAAAGTGTTTACCCTCTGGTGAGCGTGAATGTGAACGACATTTTGCGGCAATTTGCATATCGTCTATTCCGTCAATCCATTCTCCACGGCTAATTGGAGTCGCGGTGGTTTGTGAGGGTTTGTAAGGGTCTGAATGACATGTCTGTTTTATCTACCCGTGTCAAAAAGTATCTGATTGGTGTAGTGGCAAACAGCCCAATGTATGTGATCGTGAGGCATTATCATCTGTACGTCTAATAAAATCTATATACAAATCAACAATACTGTGTATAAGCAAACACCCAATATGCTACAAATAACCATGGGCATGTGCTTTTTTTACATAGTACACAGATACTGTATTAAACCTCTTCAGCTTTTAAACGTTAACCCTAAAAAGGCTGCACATGCCATCTACAGACGGCTAACTATCGAGGTTATAGGTTGTGAGCTTGGTTTTATTATTCGGTGGGCGGCTGTGGTGAAGCGGGTAGGGCGGTCGGCCACTGGAGTGCAGGGTCGGTGGTTGGATCCCCCGCCTCCCCACCCCGTCGAAGTGTCCTTTGGCAAGACATTGAACCCCAAATTGCTCCCGATAGCTTGCACCCTGCGTGGTAGCTGCTGCTATATCGGAGAATGAATGTGTGTGTGAATGGGTGAATGTGTACAAAACAATGTAAAGCGCTTTGAGTCTGTGAAAAACCAGGGAAAAGCGCTGTATAAGTGGAGTCCAATTACCATTCTTCATCAAAGTGTAGACCATTCGACTAATTGACAAATTTACTGACCTGTAGGGCCCCAACTAAAAGAACTGTGTAGCATTGAAACACTGTGTATTTAGGAAGTTATGGATTTTTTCATTTTTTTGCCCAGAACTTGGTCCACACTTTGACACTAATGAACCCTTTGTGTCTGAGTAAAAGGCTACTGGGACATAATACTGTGTAGAACTTCAAGAGCACAAACGCAGACACTCTGAAAAAAATACCAATTGTTAGAACGCAATGTGACATTTTTGACTCTTAATAAAAACTTAATTAAATGAATATTTGTGTTATTTCCCATCAGCTCCAGCTGGAGACTTAAGGGCCATGTTGATTGAGAGGTTTGCTGCGATGCATTTGAAGCACTCCCCTCCATTCAGAAGTCACAAAGAGATGTTTGAAATAAATCTTTTAATACCGATCACTCACTGTGTATAATTGAGTAGGATGGGAGCTAATGGCACAGGTGTTAACATAACTAACTGGGCTGCCGTTTTAAAAAGATGCACATCAATGGAATCAGTATTTCAATCCTCAACAGGGCAAAAAAGCACTGAACATTACGTGCCATTTCATGTTGTTAATTCTTTATGGAGAATTTTTCCACATGCATAAACAATACAGAGAGAGACAAAGAGGGAGAGGGAAACAGAGAGAGAGACAGAGAGACAGAGAGAGAAGGACAGAGAGGGAGAGACAGAGAGAGAGAGAAAGAGAGAGAAAGAGGGAGCAGACAGAGGGAGAGAGAGAGGGAGAGACAGACAGAGAGAGAGAGAGAGAGAGAGAGCAGTGACATACTTATGTCTTGTTGTGTGTGATCACGGAAGAATCTACTCAAAGTGCCGTCAGCGGGCCCCTGGTACGGAGCTTTTGAAGTGAGCGTTCGCATTCCTTGTTGCAAAGTCAAGTAAACGATCACAGAGGGGATGCAAAACGACAACAAAGAGATGGTTAGACTAGAAAGAGACAGAAAATGACCCCGGGGGGGCACCCATTGTCTCATGATGCATCAATGCATGTTTGAAGAAACAGGAAGTCAAAAAGGCTGTCGAATGTGTAACACTCCTTTAATTTTGTCAATAGAGGAAGAGAGCTTTATACTGTATGTTTTATGATTACACTGTACTGAAAAATTCTCTGTTCTGATTGGTCAATCACGGTATTGTATATGGTCCGTTATTACTCGATAATGCCCCATTGTTAAGAAGGATAATTCACAGTTGCTATGGACCTACAGATATTTTTCTCATTAATCACTTCTTGTCATATCAATGCTCTAACAGATGTCTACAAACAGTTAGGACTACTGCTCCTTCAAAAAGCAATGGAATACTTGTTCAACATGACTTTGAATGTATCTGGAGGGCAGGGAACTTTAGGGTCATGGCTAATGTCATTTTCTAAATCAATAAAACCAAACTTAAAAAAATATTTTTTATTCAATTAATTAATTAATTCAGGCAGTAGACTAGCCGTGTAATAAGCGGGATTATATATAACGCACGTAAACATTATCACTTACGTAGCACACTACAACTGATTGTAACAACAGCAATGGTATTAAGAACAATGTCTCACAGCCGAGACCTTCATCAGGTTAGTTATATATATATATATTTTTTTTTTTTTGTTGCCATTTCCAAGCTTTATTTGACAGTACAGAATTGAAATACGGAAAGAGAGAGAGAGGGGATGACATGCAGTAAAGGTCCACGGGCCGGACTTGAACCCGCGACCACTGTAACGAAGGCCGGAGCCAATATGGTTTGCGTTCTATCCACTACGCCACCGGAGCGGCCTCTGAAGTTAGTTATATTTTAATGTCTATTTCATACATTCTGAGTTTAATTTAGGCTACGCGCTTCAATAACAGCAGAGCAGGAGCTACCAAGGTTGGAGCTTCTGCTACCAATATGAGCGGTAATTAGGTTTCATATTTTATAGGAAAAACTTATGAATAGAATAGAACTTTATTATCACCTGGACTACATTTTTAAACAGAGATCAGATCCGCCAAGGTTCTGCAAATGAATTAAACATAATGCAATAAGCACAGTCGGCAATGCAAATAGTTCTAATTCAATGTTCACCTGAAGTCGTTTTATTCAGTTGGTTTCTTGTTATTTAGAATAAAGCAAAAGTAAAAAATAACGATCTCAAACTAGTAGATAAACTTATAGAAAAAAATATGAGCAAAGTCGACAGCAGCAATACTTTAAAAAAAATCTAATGTTTTGAGAAACTAATAAATCTAGAGTTTTTGTTGAACTGCATCATGCATAGAATGATGATATGCATAAATTGTAAAGTACATTCTAAAAACCCTTTTACGTGATTGGAGTCGGATGACGTTTTCAGAATAAAAATAAATGCTACAATGGACTTCCTCTTCTATCCATAACGGCACGTACTGTAGTTTAAAAAGCTTTCACTTGAGTTTAGTTGGAACGTCTTCAAGAAGCATTCGGTTATAAAAGCATTATGTATTCATCCGGGGGTTTTCCGAGAGCATTTTCATCTGTACACCCCGTGGCAGCAGGAATCACTTTCAAAAGGGTTTTGCATATTTATGAACGCTGATACTCATCGCCCAATTGTTGTGTTGCCATATCGACAGGTGTCAGTGGTTCCGTGAGGGGGGGGGGGGGGGCTGCAATGTGGAGGCGGTCCCAAAACTTTGCTTTCATTTATAAAATCCTTTGATATTATAATATCAGAGTTATAATGTCCTTCAAGGAGCCCCGAAATGTATCTGGTGCAGTCGTTTCCTGCATAATGGATTCTAGATTTTTTGGGATGTCAGATCTAATTCAAAAGTAAACACATGTGGAGCATGACAGTTGGTGTCAGTGAAGGAGAAGTTAAAGGTGCAGTCAGCGATTCTGGAAAACGCTTGTTGTCAAAATCACTTTTTGTCCAAATGAGTGAATATCTCTCCTCACGATCCGATACCTGTACATACTGTGTGTGCGCTGGGGGGGGGGGGGGGGAATCCAGAGTTCATACACAGCCTAGACTCTATAAACTGGTATGTCAACAAAGGATATGTAAACAAAGGGGGGCCTACCGTAGCTAGCAACATGCCCATTTACAGAGCCTAGACTGTGTATTAACAGCAGATTTCTTTTCAGCACACACACACACAGTACGGACAGGTAGCGGATTGTGAGGAAATATTCACTGATTTTGATGACAGGTGATTTTAACAACAAGCATTCTCCAGAATTGCTGACTGTACCTTTAAACTGGGAACCACTGGAAGGTATAGTTGTACACTAAAGCAACTGGAGAACCAGTAAAATAATAGTATTTGGATCCGTAAAGTTTTTTTTGCAGTGTTAACAGATTGGGTTTAGTTTGCTGCTTTAAATCAGACGGGTAAAACTGAAGAAATCCCTTTAGGAATAACAAAACTAAAATTGGTATAATAATGGAATGAAAAGAATGGCAATATATGAATTCACATCACACGAGCAGAATGGGTAAAAACACAGCGGTATAGAGCAAATATGCAAGAACTGAAAAATACATATGAATGAGAAAATATAAAACGCAGCAAGAGAATACCAAGCAGGCCTGATGATAAGACGCTATTGTTCCCACCGAGAGGAATTCCTTTTATCGCTTAAACAGCCCCGTTTGCACTATACGCAAAAGGAGCAAAGAACAGTCAAGACACGGCTCTCTCTCTCACTCTCACACACACACACACACACAGTCAGGTCTGAATACACCAGAGACACACCAACACAAACAGTAAAAGCCAGTCGTCGCTGCCACACACAGTAAAATGAAACAGATCAGGATCAAAAGCCTTCTGCACCAAGACTAAAATGTTCCAATGTTTTTCATGATTTCAGACAGGGCGACATTTTCTTTCAGATGGATTCACTGTGGTACGGTGTAGGTTAGTGTACAAACCCTGAAGTGGTCTTATATGGCGTTGTAGGTTTGAAACACTTTGGCCATAATAGGCTCTGTTGTAATATTGCTAAGGGCCTTTCCTGCAAACTACACTATCAATTACTAGCAGGTCACTGGGTAGAAACATTTATTGACAATCTGTGAATCGTATTAAAAGTAATTTATCAGGCTAATATGTCAACAGTAACAGGCAATAGCATTTCAAATGGGAGGATGTGTTGTTATTTTTCTATATTAT
The DNA here is from genome assembly GCF_949987685.1 of Ammodytes marinus. Classification (NCBI taxonomy): domain Eukaryota; kingdom Metazoa; phylum Chordata; class Actinopteri; order Uranoscopiformes; family Ammodytidae; genus Ammodytes; species Ammodytes marinus. Next base: position 4,481,536 of record NC_137219.1, read on the forward strand.
GTCATTGTACCTGCTGTTATGATCGTTTCTTGGTGTAGTTTGCGTTAATGGAATCACAGGAATTTCAGCTTTCCAAAGATATGTCGCATTAGCACCCACTTCAAGAGAGCAGTTGTGTACGTAGCCTAGTTGTGTATAAAGCAGCCTGAAGGACCATAGTCTTTGTGTCCAATTACTTGCTTAATCGAGTCAATAATCGTTAGCATATCAACACTAAAATCATTTATACTGCAACACTAAATAGTCAATATAAAAAAGGTTCCCCACTAACTGCTACAGAGCATATTTTACATTCCACTCTTAGGTTCAGAATTTGCCTTCAAATGCTAAAAATAAGAGATGCCAGAAACATAAACACCACTTGACATCTTTATGCTTTTTCAAAAATAGAGTGTGTTGTTGTATCTAGTAAATAGTGTTGCTGCTGCTGATGCACACTTTAGTATAGGCTGCCAGTACACATTGAAAGAGATGATAGCACTACATTTGGTAAACTGTCTATCCGACGTCAAACTTCAACTCTGGCAAAACGCTTTAATGGGTGCTTTCACCGGCTCTCAATTCAGAATTTTCTAAAAATGTGTATCAGTGGGTTTCCTTCAGCTAGTGTTGTAAAATGAGGTGAATATATTACCAAGGGGGCCAGTAACACTGTCACTGCTACAGCACTTAGCATCTAATTTCTAATCCATTATTGTTATGGGGGGGGGGGGGGGGGGGGGCGTATATGGGTAATTTGTCGTTTTCATTTCGAGTTGATGCAAACATTTTATTTTTACTTTATAAAGTGAAGGGTAAAGGTCTATAGAACAATTTAGTTTTGAGCGTTTCAAGAAAACAGACATCAAATGTTTTTGTGTGAAATATAAGACCTTCAAAAATTCATGATTTCGAATGTGGCCATTTTGGCAGATGGGCAAAATAATAGTTTACCTTCAATTTAGAAGTGAAAATGAAACGTTCCCATCAGTTTGAATGGCTGGGTGTCCAGGAACCCCACTATTGTTTTCATGTTCTTCTAACAATACTTGTTTTTTTTATCAATACAGACAAGAGACACAGCATATTAAGTTGATAGGATCCCTTGAGGATAAACAGAAAATAAACAGTACTAATATGTTGACTGACAAAGTGTCAAATCATATTCAAATGACAAGTGGAGCGGTTATAAATTCTTTCTATTTGCACCATGGGGCGGTTTTTGTCAGCTGCTATAGAAACAGAAGGGGGGAATATATATAGCTACACTTTGTCATCTTCAAGACTCTTTGCTGGATTAAACACATAGCTGTGCCTGATATACCTGTGTTTGAAAAGCATCACTAACCGAGCAAAACATCCCTCCATTCTTCAATGATGAGAATCCAGCGCCTCCTCCTCCCTACCGTCGCACAGTGGCAAACTGTCACTTCACAGCTCGCAATTTTCCCAGCCTCCCATTGGGCGCCCCCCCCCCCCCCCTCCCATTGGGCAGACCCCCTTTTGCTCCTGAAATTAAAAAACAACAACAGGCGCGTCTGGGTGTTGCTCTGTGAGGCCCTCATGTGACAACAAGCTGTCTGTCTGTGTGGAAGAAAAAACCTCTCAACTGAAGCCTCGGCTATACTGCCTTTTGCTTTGCTTGTGTGTGTAGGTGTGTAGGTGTGTAGGTGTCTGTGTGTGTGTCTGTGTGTGTGTGTGTGTGTGTGTGTGTGTGTGTGTGTGTGTGTGTGTGTGTGTGTGTGTGTGTGTGTGTGTGTGTGTGTGTGTGTGTGTGTGTGTGTGTGTGTGTGTGTGTGTGTGTGTGCGTGTGTGCGTGTGCGTCCGTGCATGTTTATTCAATTGAATTCACTTGAACATGTGTTTATTGCCAACAAGTAAAGAATTTAAAAAAAAATCAAATCAAATCAAATCAAATCATGGACAGTGGAAAGACATAATACAAAATTATATAATATTTACAAAAAATAACATTTGTGTTTATTCCTCAGGCCTTGGGTTGTGAATCACTGCTGCTATGCAACCAGATTTGTAAGTTTACTAATCATTATATCAAAAATGTTATCTTTGGTCTTACCCACATCTTATAACATGTTAAAAACAACCTAAAGCACATCTGTTTCAATAGCTACTTGTTCTGCTACACACCTGCCCAATTGACATGAATTGAAACATACTTCAGTTAAAGCACATGACTAAACTGAAGTATTCGACTAAATGCCAGACACGCTGGCTGTTGGCTCTTAATGCTACTTAATGCTAAAGATGACTCACTCAAGCTGCTGTCTGTCGGTGCCAAAACATTGGCTCCAATTTGAGTCTGCAAATGCAAATCCCCTGTAGATTAGAATATATATTCATGAAACTCAGACCAAAGTCTTAAGGTCTATAGTTCAACTCTTTTTATTTTAAATATGCTTATTTATTTTTGAGAAGGTCAAACTTATAGGAATCTGTTGAAAATGGCGGTGACAGATTTGACGCCACGCAAAAAACAGAAGTTAATACACGTCAATGTGGTTTTATAAAGGTGAAGATGGAACCATTCGAATAACACTTAGCAGTGGGTTCACTCTCTTTCAGTCAGTGAAAAAGTCCTATGTGCTCCTGTTATGTAGGTTTGTTACGAAAGTGCATTGAAATGTGTACAATGTGAAATGAACTTTTTTTTCTACAATGGAATAGCCTCGAGTCTGTAGTAACACACGGATATGAGGAGCATACTAGACAGCTGGTTATATCACCTGTTTCTAACTCCACAATCCAGAGAGATATTTTTCGTTTTACTCTACGGCGCAAACTGACACCGACTCAAGCGACATCAATTGGGGACATTTATCAGACTTCAAGCATCTCCCCCTGGAGCAAAAGAAAAAAGCTTTAGAAAATAATTGGAATTCATGCAATAGTACTATGAAAGATCTGCAAACAGGGTTCCCTTTTAATACTGAAGTGGGATAGCAATATCCTCTTCTCATCTGATTCTTAGAAAGACAGAAACCAAATATTTACCAAAATGTTGAACCATTCCTTTACAGGTGCAGTGTGTAAAGCGAATTGGCGTTTTCCAGTACATACTTGGTAGAAATGGACTATGATATTAATAAGCATGCTTGGGTATAATCGCTTGAAAATAAAAGTTGTGTATAGTTTAATACCTTAAAATGAGCCTTTTATATCTTCATAGGAGCGGGGCGTGCAGCCATATTGCACCGTCATCTTTCTACAGTAGCACAGAACGGACCAACTTAACGGTCTTACGCATTAAGTACTATAGAATAAATAACTAAAAAAATCTTCACCTCATCACCTGATATTGTGGAAAGACCTGAGGCAATTGTGATGTCATCTTTGGTAACTAGCTTGTTGTCCTTGAAGGCCACCGTAGCTTCTGTAAATTATCTGAACGGGAAGGGGTCAGCAACGGAGCGTCGACATCAACTGTGGCTCAGTTGGTAGAGCGGGTCGGCCGATGATCAAAGGGTTGGAGGTTCGATCCCCGCCCTGCCACCTGTGTCATAGTTGTTGTGTCCTTGGGCAAGACACTTCACCCACCTTGCCTCGTGTGAATGTCGATAGTTAGCCTGCTATCGGTGTATGAATGTGTGTGTGAATGGTAACGTGTAAATGAGAACAGGTCTCCCTTGCAAAAGAGTCTTCGGACTCAATGGGATACCTGAATAAATAAAGGTTAAAAAAAAAAGAAAAAAAAAAGAATCGCACCACTAGATGTCACCAAAATAACGTTATTACACACTGTAACTTTAAATAAAGCACCAGTCCCATACAGGTACGCAGAACACACAATTGTGTCAAATTATGCGCAGAAAAGTTTGAATTGGGAGACTTTTTATGTGCAGAGTAAACACTGTTTGTATCCACAGAGAGGCCAGAGAGGAAAAACCAATGAAAAATGAAATCACTGGCTGCTATGATGAAATCTGCAGTGATACGTTTTATATATATATAATGTATAAACACCGCTCTGCAAAGATATTCTGCCCTATCCTCTATCTGATATGGATTTAGTGAGGGGAGGGAGGGGAATTTTCTATATGGATCTTTTTTTGCCGATCGTGGCCCGACTTCACATGAGTGCGTGAACTTAAAAAAATTGTATAAGAATTCATTACCGAGCTCAGTGAGTCAGATATCTTTTGGGATAGTGTGGAAAAAAAGTGACAGTTGTTTCTGGGATCTTGCCTCATTGCGTTCACTTCTCAGCACCACCACCACTCATTGTGATGTAATACAGAAAGATACCATGGTAACACACGTAGGGGGAAACACTGCGATGAAAAGCAATGGTGTTTAAACTCTCTGTGGATATTAGAGGACGGGGGATTTGTATCATTGCAAAATACCTGCGGTTACAAAATCAAACAAATCTCCCTGACATATAACTCCACTTTTTAAATGAGGTTCAAATGGCGGGACCATCTTATCTTGACAGTTAAAAGTTAGAGCGATTTAGAACAAAATTACATATACCGCAGTATTGAATGTTAAACATATTTCCTCGGGTGCGCCCTTAGCTCAGTTGGTAGGGCGTCCCCCCCATGGGCCTCGGCCAGCAGCGGACCCGGGTTCGATTCCAGCCTGCGGTCGTTCTCTGCATGTCACTCCCCTCTCTGCCCCATTTCAACACTGTCTCTACACTATCAATAAAGCATAAAAATGCCAAAAAAATATCTTTAAAAAAAATAAAAATATTTCCTCACAGTTTCCCCATTTTGCTTTCGTTTGTAGACATTGTTGTTAGTGTATGGATTATGGAAATCTATAAATGGAAAAAAATAAAAATTAAAATGGAAAAGCCAACAGAGAAGTTGCACCAAACTTACATATCTTTACTTTAATAGTACTCTGATGATTCAAGCTAGTAACAACTATTTACTGTAGGATACGATACATATTTTCTAAACATTTTGTCAAGTTTTAATGTTTTTGTCAATGTTTGGCATTTCATATTGAATTGGCTGTATATTTTTTTGACAAACAGAAGACTGACATTTGCCATGTTTCTTCCATTGCACATGCTAGACTGAATTAAATTGTCAAAATGCCATGAACACTTGAGCTTAACTCAAAGTGATGCAGTAGTCAGTTTCATACATCTCAGCTCTGTGCAGATTAAACATGACTTTAAAAAGGTGCTACGAGGAACTTTTAAATATTTCTGAAACCGTCAAAGTCCTCTGATGATCATACATTACATGTAGCAGCAAACGAGATCATCAGGGCTAAGAATTCTATTTCTATATAGTTTTTATTAATACCTTTGCTATGGGTACACTCACCCAGGAACTGCAGCTGGTGTAGTAAAAACACTACCGCTTTTTCTAAAGAAGGTGCAAGAATTAACACAAACTGAAAGTTCTCCAGAGCACCTTCAAGTGTTGAACCAACACTTTTTTTTCTACGTTTTTATCAGTGATAATGTAAGAGACAGTTAACAAGTATGTGCACACAAATAACAATATTAAACAATGACGAAGTAAACAAAACATAGTTGAACCAACACTTCTGTGCTGCTTAAGTCAAAAAAATATCAATCATCTCAACAGCACATACAGTACAGTGGGAGCTGCTATACAGAACAGGAATGTTTGAAGCTGCCGTAGGCCTTCAGTAACAGTAGCTGGGATCACACTGTATATGGAGATTCCACACATACTTTATGCCAACACAACTGGAGTATCATACACTTCGGCTGTGATGAATCCTGGCACTCGGGTGCATTAGAATACATTAGAGATAATAAATTCCACTCTCCTCGTCCGACGCACGTGTGTGTGTGTGTGTGTGTGTGTGTGTGTGTGTGTGAAGGGCGTGCAGTTCTCTGAAATTCATTCTCATCCCTTTCATGTGTGTAGCAGTGACGACGCTGTCACGCCTGTGCCTCGCTGACAAATGAAAAA
>NC_137219.1:4489935-4557435 GCF_949987685.1 Ammodytes marinus
GCGGCAGCCCTTTGTAAGCTTTGATTTGCCTCCACGAATGCCTTTTCAAGTGGGAATTATGAGCTCGTAGACACGGGCGCAATGTCCATTATAAACAATTGCATGTTGATATGTTACGTTTTTCGGGCCAACGTATATCCCTCGTTTGCAGAAGCGTTCACTGATGTTTTTTTATGCCGGCGACTTGGTTGAAATGGAACGCAGCATTCGTGAGTCTCTCCGTTTTCATCACTTTCCCACCTTCCCAAAATGTCCGCCGTCTCATCTGTCCAAGCCAAGCCCTCAATCTGCTCCACTTCCTCCCGGATCCCCTCTGACTCTAATCAAACGACATCATCACATTCTCTCTCGGTGTTCTGCTCCGTTCTGTCTCTATTGGATACGGAGACGGAGGTTAGGGGGGAACAGCCGGCGTGCAGCTGATGGGGTTGAAATAACGTTGTGTGATGAATATTCATCCGGTTTGCTGCCAGCCTGTTGTCACCGTCCCCTTGTTGCTAAGGCCTCCAGCCCCACAACGACGCCACCATCCATTTGTCACAAGCCAGACGGGGACCCACAGGACGGTTTGGTTTTTAACAGGGCTGGGGTGGAGGATAGGAGGGGATAAGAAAAATTCAAGAAAAAGGGATGGCACCATAAACCTCGTCGCTACTGATTTTTAAAAGTTAAAGTGAACGAAGATGGTACATTTGAAGACAGGAGAAGTCAATAAAGACAAGTATCTCTAGTATCGGAGGCTAAATATTCTATGAAAACAACTTGGCCCTTGATTTTTCTTTTAATTATGATTCTTCCCTGTAAATTTACATAGGTGAATATTGAATTTGGACATTATAATCATCAGATTCATGAAGTACTAACAATACATTTTTCCAAAGTAAAATAAATCTTTCATCCTTATTTCAGATTGTCTAGTCACAAATATGTTGCACAAAAACATTGAATAGGGCCAAATGCGAAAAAGGGAATTTGGTCCAGAAATGCCGCTGCTGAGGAGGGGACCGCTAACCCCTCTTAGCCTAAAACTAGCTCATCGTGTGTCATCGTGTGTGTGTGTGTGAGAGTGTGTGTGTGTGTGTGTGTGTGCGTGCGTGCGTGCGTGCGTGTGTGCGTGCGTGCGTGCGTGCGTGCGTGCGTGCGTGCGTGCGTGCGTGCGTGCGTGCGTGCGTGCGTGCGTGCGTGCGTGCGTGTGTGCGTGCGTGCGTAGTCTAAACCTAGCTCATCCATCTTAGGCATCAAAGAAGCACTAAGACGCTGGGACAGTGACGACACAGTCCCCGACTGTTGCCCGTCACAGATGTGTGTGTGACTCAGGCAGAGGAGGATTGGCAATAGGCCACGCCGGATAAATGTCTTCTTCAAACGGAAAAGTCTGACTTTAATTTCCTCTTTCAACTAGTTGGGTCAAATTTATATAGTTATGTTGTTTCTGCTATAATTCTGAACAGCTGTGATTTTGCTGATATAATCAACTTCTAATGAGATATTTGGGACTGAACGAAGTAGGTTAATGTGCCATCTTTTCGGTGTGGACTCAACACCTGAGTCTTGGTAAATATGAACTAAATACAGGTGGGCAGCAGGTGAATTTTTGTGTGCTGCGAATATTGGATTGTTTGAGACAGTGTTTGGCTACTGAGACTGTGTGCGGCGATGGATTTGTGCAGCTGGCTGAGGGCCTTCATTGATATTGGCTCAGTTTCTGCAAGAACTGAAAAATAAATTCATACAATCATTTCAACATAACTCCCTATCCCAATTTCAATTTCCGGTTAATCTTCTTGTCAAACCTTAGTATCAAAGTCCTAGGATTTGGAATCACTGCATGTTTGATAATATGGTTGAATAAATGGTGGAGCGCGGGTTTGAATCTGACCAGTGGACCTTTACTACATTTTCATTTAACTTTTATTTATCCTCGAGAGACCAATTGAGGGGTGACCCTCATTTTCAATGACGTCGAGTTCAAACAAATTCAAAGGAAAAACAACAATACATAAACAATATTCAACGCAAATACATCAAATACATAACAACAGGTGAAGAGAAAAACAATTGAAACATTTACACAGTGGTGAAGATTAAGTGGTAGCAATTAAAATTAAATGGGTGAAAGTACAATGTAGCCTAATTAAAACAGTTACAGGTAGAGTTTGGCAGATTTAAAATAGTTTGTTTAAATTGGTTAAAGGATATGAAGTTATTTAGTTTAATTTGTTGCTGTAAGTTGTTCCAGGAGTCAGGGGCACTGAAGCTAAAAGCTGTCTTTCCTAGCTCAGACCGGGCTTGTGGGACATAAAGCATAAGCATGTCAGTGGAGCGGGTCTGACATGTCATCCCCCTCTCTCTCTCGATTTCTACTCAGTCAATAACTACTTCAAACTTTAAAATAAAAGTTGAAACACCTAAAAAATAAATAGAATATGAATGAGTGGCTGGAGTGGAGTGAATTTAAAACCTTTGTGATCATTTGACTGCTTAAATTTCATGCCTTTTTTTTCCCACACAAAATAATTTTCTTTCAACAGTTAAATTAGAGGATTTTCTTTGAAAGCCCCACAGAACAGTAGAACTAGTGCTAATGGATTAAAAAGAGAGAGTGGGGGTCAGATGTTGGAGGGGGGGGGGGGGGGTGGGGGTAAAATGTCGACATGATTGAGGTTCTTGCCCAATTAACTGGAGATCACTTAACCGGTTGGAGCTGAAGAGGTCATTATCTTGAAGAGCTGTGGAGAAGGCCATTAGGGGCTTTGCAGAGCTGGACCCGTGACTCCGACACTTAAGTTTCTCCAATAAAAAGACAGAAGGGAAAGGACAATTCATGCTCTCGGCCTGTTTGTTAAACGCTTTGCTTTTCACTGGATCTGAAGAACCATGTGCAGTTTAGCAAAATGTCCGTGAACTCCATCACCCATGAACACTATGGCTGCGTTCCTTTTTATTTTTTTCTATTCTACATATTACATCTGACCATAAACTAATCTAGTTAGCATGCAGTAGGCATACAATTGGGAGATGCTTTGACTTATCTATTTGATCATAACATTGCACCTTGATCCTGCCTCTTGCTTTTGTATCCGTCACATCCCCGGTTGTTTTCATACGGAGGCCATGTTGATGTGACGTCACCTTCGGTGCGCACTGGATTGTGCGTCAGAATCGCCCAAATAGCATGCTGATTTCAACACTTCTTGGCCGGATGTAGTAGACATCCAGGTTTAAGCATACTAAATCGGGTACATCTTAAATCTTTTTTTCTACCATACTAAATAGCAGAACATATGGGGATTGGAACGCAGGGAAACATGTACATTCACTACTAGCTCTGTGACAATAACCAAAATGCCGCCACACTGTGGTTATATAACGTAACTGCTGTGTGACATCATAACCGTGATTACCGGGTTTTATTTGAGTTATTTTCTTCCCTAATGACTGTTACAATGCATAGGCCTGAGGTTTGTATGACATGTAAGCATATAGACTATTGAAAAATGAAAAAATACAGTATTTTTCATTCAGTGTCTTCCATTATATGTTTGTAGCATTTTAGTAGTAGGCTGAACCAGTCAGGGCCACTCGCCATTTCAACTACGCCCTCTTGTGCAACACAGTGGGGGCAGTCAATTATTAAAGTGGGGGGTTGTTTTCTGATATTAATTAGTCAAATACTAGGCTTGATACTTGAAATATTTAAAGAAAACATACAGTTTATAGCATGTATGAAAAGTAAAAAAAAACATCTTCTTGATTTTGTATGGAGTAAGCAATGTTGAGTCATATTAATCAACGCTCTGAAACGTAGACAATAATACCTCATGAAGAACATTTTAAGGTTAACGGCAGTGGCGAAGTGGGTAGGAAGATTGCCTCTGGAGTGCAGGGTCGGAGGTTCGATTCCCTGCCTACCCGCCACATGTCGAAGTGTCCCTGGGCAAGACACTAAACCCCAAATTGCTCCCGATGGTTCAGAGAGCGCCTTGCATGGCAGCTACTGCCATCGGTGTATGAGTGTGTGTATGAATGGGTGAATGTGGTAAGATATGTAAAGTGCTTTGGGGCTGAGAAAATTGGCTAGAAAAGCGCTATATAAGTCAAGTCCATTTACCATTTACCATTTAACCACAACACTGCGATGATATACTGACAAGAATGAAAAAGTCTTTACCTTCACAGCCCTATTCACTGACCCTCTAGGCCACAGCACATAAGCTATAGAGAAAACTTTATTCCTTCCAACACTGAGCAAGGCCAGCAAGAACAATACCAAAGAAAGAGAAATCAATGCTTTCCACAAACTGAGCACTGCATTCTAAACAAATCTGAGAAATATTGACTTCTACGTTTAGCCTCGAAAAAGACACGCCAAACTAAACAATGTTTAAATGTTTCCCTGAACAGCCAAAGAAACAACGGCTGTAAAGTCCCTGGTTATACAAAAGGCTTATTCTCCACTAGATTCCACTTTTTTATCATTGTACTAATACACAGCCGCAGCTCTACCTAATAAAGCCTCTCTCTAACCATCAAAAACAGCATTCCCCTTGTTAGTCATGCCATCCCACCCGATCGCTTTCGCACAAAACAGTCTGTTTAAGCCTCCCTCAAATCCGCATAATCACTTCACCCACGTCTGAGTAACATCTGCATTTATCTATGACGAGTTTAACAAAATGGTGCCAATTAACAGTAATAAGGAGCATTAAAGTAGGAGTCAGCGAATCTGGAAAACCGCTCCAGTGTTCATACACAGCCTAGGATCTGAAGGGGGATGTCAACAAAGGGGTTTACAGTGATTCTGCAGAATGCTTGTTGTCAAAATCACTTTTTTTTTGGTCAAAATCAGTGAATATCTCCTCAAGAATGACTATCTTTCTGTACTATGTGTGCGCTGAAAAAAAAAATCCACTGTCACACAGCCTAGGCTCTGTAAAAGGACAAGTTGCTAGCTACGGTGGGCCCACTTTGTTGACATTACCGTTTGTTTACATACCGGTTTTACAGAGCATAGGCTGTGTATTAACACCATTTGTTTCACTTTAATATCACAAACATCTGGTTAGTGGTTTGAAAATGAACTCTGCAATGTGCAAATGTAGAGAGGAGCACATGTAGAATTACTCAGGGAAATTCTACATGTGAATGACTCATAACAACCACCATGTTATGGGAAGAGCACATTTAAAAAGGATAACGGTCCAATCTGATTCAAAATGACGTAGTTGATTCATTTATGGGGCCCCTGGTAGCTTTCCTGGTAGCTGAATTCCCTTCTGTCTCACGCCATGTGTGTAGCATTGCCCTACATAGTATATGCACTCCGCTGGTGATGGGAAAAGACAGGCCTTTTTAAAACTATAACTAATTACTACTAATGAACTGCTCATTTGCAGAGACGGTGCCGCATTATGGTGATGAGCAACAGGAGTTCATAGTTTGCCCACCTCTTTCACACACACACACACACACACACACACACACACACACACACACACACACACACACACACACACACACACACACACACACAGCAGAGCCCCAGCAGAGACATTGCCATATGACCTAATTATCTCTCATTAGTGGCTTCTCTAATTACAGGCGTTTTTTTTATTACATCTCCGTCTCACATAGGAGGGGATTTCAATTAGGCTTTTTCCCTTGCAGCTCTGAAGCGCCACGCGCTAGCAGCTAAACGGCGCTGACACCTGTGTAGCCAAGCATAGCCAAGCAGCAGGCCGCCCCAGCACTTCCAATAAAAAGGTCTTAAAGCCTCTATAAACCTGCTTTGAAAATGGTAAAAAAAAATATATATATAGTATATGATATCAAATGGGGGTGTCTCAATAAGCTCTTCCAAAGATCTGATTGAAAATAAATGTTCATAAATATTACAAAACTGTGTGTGTGCGTGCGTGCGTGCGTGCGTGCGTGCGTGCGTGCGTGCGTGCGTGTATCAAACTGTCACCATGGCAATAGAACCAGAGCATAGCCTCGCCTCACCTCAACCAAATTTCTGTCAAAGTTTACCAAACCTCAATTGCAATATCTTTCATTTAGATTGATAAATATGCCTAACACGTCTTTTCAGATGCTTTACTATCATGCAAATAACTCCCCCAAATAACGTAGGCTGTATCTCGATTCAGGGGTTGCGGTCTACGAAGGCTGCATTTGAAGACCGATTGCGTCATAGCGGCGCGCAAAGGTTGTTCCATTTGCAAGGCTCCTTGCAAGGCTCCTCATATGCGGCCGAGAAATGCAGCCTTCGTTTCACGGTTTTGAAGGCTGCATCAGATGTATCCTTCATATCCCATGATTCATTGCGTTTTTTTCAGAGATGGCATACAATAAAATAAAAAATAACAAAACAGCAACGTGTTGCTCCATCTTCTTAACTTTTATCTTCCTTTCTTTTTTTCTAGTACTTTTTTTTCTTTTCGTCTGGTAGGCAACTTCTTTTTCTTTTTTCCTCTGCTGACAAGGCTGTTTCCGTTGGCAGCTATCAGGGTTGCTAGGCAGCACAGGAGCGGCGTGTCGTCACGCAAGGTAACGGCTTGTTACACAAACCGTTAATGCTCGTAAACGGAGACCTGCGGAGACCGTCCCGTTTAACAACGCTCGTTCGGCCCTGGTTCGGCCTTCGAATCGGCCTTCTCAACCTTTATTTATACAGGTAAATCCCATTGAGTCCGAAGACTCTTTTGCAAGGGAGACCTGTTCCCATTTACACGTTACCATTCACACACCGATAGCAGGCTAACTATCGACATTCACACGAGGCAAGGTGGGTGAAGTGTCTTGCCCAAGGACACAACAACTATGATACAAGTGGCAGGGCGGGGATCGAACCTCCGACCCTTTGATCATCGGCCGACCCGCTCTACCACCTGAGCCACAGTCGCCATAGGCTTCATAGGCTATAGCCTTCATAGACCGCGAGACCGCGTCCTACCAAGGAGGCGGTCTCTGTAACGGGATACAGCTATAGTCAGGAGGATTTTGTGGAGTTGGGTTAACGGGGCTTTAAGGTTTTTTATTTTTATTTATTATATTCCGTATCTTGCACCCATCAATGAGACATGACAACAAGACATCTGGGGGAGGCATCATTTTAGTGCAGGCAAAAATAAGCTGTTATGCCGTCTGCTGCAAGTGGCATCATGAAAAATACATAAGAAACAAACCACCTATTTGCAGCGCATCTTCGGTAAATAGCTTGTGATATGGAAATTCACCGGCATCTATCTGACTGACAGAAAATGACTCCATCAAGTCAGACTCGTCAAACAGAACTAGGATCAGTTGCCCTTGAGTTATGCAGCTGAAAGCACGGGGCAGATTGGTGAGAGAGAGACAGAGAGGAAGCTATACGGGAAAGTGTAAGGGCCATGGGAGAAAGAAAAGAGAGGAGGAAGACAGACAGACAGATAGATATAGACAGATATACATACAGATAGATATATAGACAGACAGACAGACAGACAGACAGACAGACAGACAGACAGACAGACAGACAGACAGACAGACAGACAGATAGACAGATAGACAGATAGATAGATAGATAGATAGATAGATAGATAGATAGATAGATAGATAGATAGACAGACAGACAGATCCTCCCTTCATCCTCTAATTTGTTCTCTCTCTCCCTGTGGCCCTAACACACTCTTCCGTTGGGACACAGCACAGAGGAGGAAAAAGCCTGAAATTGTGTAGTAGTGGTGTGGGGAGAATTACTCCAACCACCATCCTCTCTCCTCTCCACTCGCGCTTATCATTTATCTCTCACTCCAAACCCCGGGGTCCGGCGCCAAATCACTCACCCTAATTAACAGGCCAGCCAGGGAACACCACAGTCAATACAGCCCAGGGATAGTTAACCCCTGGCATTCTCTCAATCGCCTCTACAAAAAGGTGCAATTGAAATTGATTGAGATTACCTTTCGTTTTGCTAATTGTAGCCCTCTCGGTCGGGTGAAGGAGGGTCAACCGTCCTGTGGTGCATTTGTGGCCGTTATCAGGAATCAGGGACAGATGTTTTTAGCTGTAGAGAGAGAGAGAGGCAGCAATGAGGCTATAGTGTGAAAACTAGTGGGGAATAAGCCGGCTAGGGAATGCTTTCATTGGATGGATGGATGGATGGATGGATGGATGGATGGATGGATGGATGGATGGATGGATGGATGGATGGATGGATGGATGGATGGATGGATGGATGGATGGATGGATGGATGGATGGATGGATGGATGGATAGATAGATAGATAGATAGATAGATAGATAGATAGATAGATAGATAGATAGATAGATAGATAGATAGATAGATAGATAGATAGATAGATAGATAGATAGATAGATAGATAGATGAAACTCATTTACTCATTCTCATTCACTTTAGACTATTACTGAAATTTTTGTTGTGTTTTTTTATAATTCATTTAGGCCTACTACTTCTATGACTAGGCTACATATACAAATTAATTGTGACCATCCCAAATATGAAGAATATAAGGATATCAAAAACTATTTTTTTATTGAGGTCTGTAGGGGAAGGTGGGGTGATTTGTGCATTTTGGAAGTTGCAAAACCCCTTGTTTCTAGAAAACCGTGGAAGAAATTGGAAATGTGACCACATATTTAAGAAGAGCCATCCATTTGACTCATCCTGTAAAGAAGGGAGACACAAGGAATAAGATATAAGCACATTTAAGCTCAAAAAACTGTGTTTTGCCTTTCAAAGTAAAATTTCCATGATCAAGGTTTTTTGATTATTGTGTCTGAACAATTATAGACACGTTTGAAAACATTTGACACATGTTTTAGTGCTTTGGTATGCTACACTTTGAGTCTATATAGTTAGCACAATGTCAAACCTAAATTGCTGCATCATGCCTATTATCCAAAATTCTGGGGATGGGGTGATTTGTGCGCAAGGGCCTGGGTGAGTTATAAGTAAGTAAGTAAGTAAAATGTATTTATAAAAGCACATTTATGACAGTTTGCACTGTCCAAAGTGCTGTACATAGTGCATTCAGTAGGTAAACAATGAAGGTAAAATAACAATAACCAAAATAAAAGACGTAAAGCCCATACATCCACATAAACACAGATAGTAGTGCAGAGGTAAGTAAGTAGTGCAGAGGTTAATGGGGAGGAAACACCAGGGTGTACATTGGTGTTTTGAGCCTTGATTTAAAGGCAGAAATGTAGGGGGAATCACATTTGTCAGGTGGCAGTTGGTTCCACAAGCACGGAGCAACTAGTGCAAAGTACATTTCTGAGAGTTGTGCCAGTGGCATGGCTGTATACGCTGGTCACCAAAAGAAAGTGATTGTCTACAGTAGCTCAGAAGAGAGTGACATCTCAATTCCACTTAACGACACCACTGATGAGAGTTCAGATGGCCAGAAAGATGATGATGGTGACTTTGTCATTGTGACACAATGACGCACAAATCACCCCACTACGTGGGGTGATTTGTGCGACAAGACAACTTTTTTTCCGAAAGCTATATTTCTTAAACAGTTTATTCCACATCCAAAGTTTTTATTGCCAGGGATGCACAACATCCTGAAATATATGTACATATTTGAGTTGGAGACATAACTGTCAAGGCCTCACTTTAAAATCACTTTGAGTAAAAAGTTGCACAAATCACCCCACCTTCCCCTATATAAAATGCCAGCCACAGGTTTAAATATTCAGGACAATAATATATATATCAATTTGCTCAACAGCATGACTCCTTTGCATGACTTTGCGAGCATTCAATCTGTTGTAACAGGTGGAGGTAAGACTCAATTTACCTGAAGTACGGATGAATCCATCTTTGTTTTGGATCCCTTTGAACAACTGCGACGTCAACAGAGTAGCGTAGGCCTACGTCACAGTCTGGCTACACCGCAGAGCCTTGTTGACTTTTGACGCAAATTGTCATTTTTCTCCGGCCGCAGTTAACTACTCTTTCTCTGTACCCGAAATCAATAACTCACATAGGAAAAGCATTCCTTCAAACCGCAAGTTAATAACCACGAACTTGACTACTTAATTTGCACCTGTGGGAGTAGCCAACCTGGTATCACGCCGAGGCGTCACATCCAGACGCATGGACCGGCGGCTCTATTTCACGCCTTGCCTGACCAGGGCGTCTCTATTACACGCGCAGCTCCCGCCGTCCAAATGAACGGAGGAATAGTCTAAGTTAACGGAGGAATAGCACCAACAGGGGCCGACATGTTGTCCCAGGAATAGCACGACATGTTCTCCCAGCATTTCAATACTATCTAGCTGCAGCCCCCTCGGTGGTTAGGGTTAGGGCAAGGGGACAGGGAGAGGTTATAATATAGATAAAACATTGACGGAAAACCGCGGCCGCCATCTTGACTACGGAGGTGCGCGTGTAATAGAGACGCCCTGGTCAGGCAAGGCGTGAAATAGAGCCGCCGGTCCATGCGTCTGGATGTGACGCCTCGGCGTGAGATCAGGTTGGAGTAGCAGCAGCAGCCAACTCATACACTCTGCAAAATGAAGCGCGGGGGTTTGGATTGAGCAACGAACCTTATGATCAACTAGATTATACACCGTTCCTTTTATTTGGTGATTTTTACGGGACATCAGGCCGCCGTGGTTAATGTTAAACACACGTCCTTCAACTGCTAACATGGTCGCATGTTTAGAACGTAGACTATGGAACGTCAAACGCCCCCCTGTTCCGCAACAACAAGCTGGAGCATTTAAACAGAGAGGCGGAACTGATCGTGTCGGGAATCTTACTACCCCCCGAGGTAGTAAAATTCCCGGAACGATCACTCGCACCTTTCTTCCCTCGTTCCGCAACTGTCGCATTTATACAGCAGGGCGGAGGGCCGAAAGGCCGGCATATTCCCGGCTTTCACTGGCTATGTAAAAGGGGCTAATGAGTCAAACGAGCGACGCGCGCGTACCTTCCAAAACCATGCCTGTGACGTCATGGAATTCCACCTGCTGCGGGCCAGCCAATAATCAGCGCCCTCTAGTGTGGGCCAAGACAATGCAGTCAGTCTGTCTGTCTGTCTATCTATTTATCTATCTATCTATCGCTCTATCGCCTTGTCTGTGTGTCTGTCTATCTATCTATCGCTCTGTCTGTCCTTCCATCTATCTATCTATCTATCCATCTATTTATCTATGTCAAATTCACATTCACTAAGATTTCAATATTTCATTACAAATATCCCATCTTCGTTGTCTTGAAGAAGTGAGTTGGAGACTAGCAGTGCTGAGCATTTTAGAATTCACATGTGTTTGATTTTCCTCTTTCATACTGCAGAGCGAGGGAAAATTGCCATCATTTCAACTGAATATAGGCTACTGCTATATCAGGTGCTCTGTCACCTTATCTTTAATGCATGAAATACACAACTTGCCTCACCATTATCAGGGCTTTTAAAGCCATCAGTACAAATACACACTATATCTGTCATAACTGAATGAAAATTGCATATAGTGAGAGTCTTTATCTGTAAAAGGGGTCCTTCCACCTTTCTTGCCCTTCGATTATAAACTTATAAAAGCACATTGTTGCGTTTGTTAAAATCATGAAAAAATTAAATATAAATATAGACTTTACCTCCTTTCAAATGATTTACATTGTCCCCCACACTAGTACAATACCACCAGTCAAAAAAGAGTTTAACAATACGTTTGCAAGAGTAAGTAGGCCTATAGTAAAATATAAAAGATCAAGCAAGTAGCCCAACAGTGATTTAAGAGTTACCATAATGATGTATTAGCAAGTAGCAGATCTGATTTAAATAGCAAGTAATATTGGTTGGTGTGGTTGTGTATATCATATAACCTTTATTTAATATGGTTCTCTTATAGAGTTCTCTTTAATAACAAAATAAAACATAGACAAACAAAACAAAAGGACAAACGACACACATATAAACCAGACCTGCTGCAATAAACCAAGCAAAACAAGGATTGATTTAATATCTCAGATCACAAACAAGAGTCCCCAAAAGAGTTATGGGGAAACGGAGAATCAACAAACAATGAATTATGCATTTGTGGATGAGACAGTGGATAAAAAGATGCCTGTGCCAATATTTGCCCGCATTAATGTTAATATAGCAATAGCCAGGTTTTCCATCCAAAACGTATAGGGCAACTTTTTACTTACCAAAATTGACTGAAAATTGACAAAAGATAATCCAAATTAATCACACTTTCTATCCACTATACTGCATATCGGTGGCACTAATTCTCCATGCAGGTAAAAAATAAAAATAAAATGTCTCCTGAGCCCAATAGTTCAGGTCCAGGAGTCTGTTCAATGGCTCGATAAGTCAAATCAGACGGAATAAGTGACAGAGAGAATATATTTGGAGGGATTGGATGCTGGGGTGCACACTGTGTTCAGACAGTCAGACAATAACACTGCATCAAGAGGGCTATGGAAAAACAAACAAACAAAAGTTTCTACCACCTTCTCATACCTTATGCTGCATCCATTTATCCTCAACAACTAAATTGCTATATGTATGTCTGAGCCCTTGCGCTCCTATACCCATAACTTCCATACTATTTAGTAAGCTGGAAAAAGATCTAGGCTGCATTCCAATTCGCATACTCTTTCTTTTTTCTATTCTACATACACCTGACCATAACAAAGAATCTAGTTAGCATGCAGTATGCTACGATTGGGACATACTTTTACCTATTTATGTCGTCATAACATTGCGCCTTGATCTTGCCGCTTGATAATATAGCCGTCTCATCGCCGGTTGTTTTCATACGGAGGCTCCAACGATGTGACGTCCTTTCCAGTGCGTACTGGATCGTCTGTCAGAATCACCCAAAATAGCATGCTGATTTCAACGGCCGCAAGTAGTAGACACCCAGATATTTTTAAGCAAACTAAATCTGACCACAATAATTGGGACATCCTAAAAAAATGTTTTACCACACTAAATAGTAGAAAGTTTGGGGATTGGACCGCAGCCCTAGGATGTCCTGATACATGCATGTCAAAAAACAGTATGCCAATAATACCCAGATGCCCCACTGCATCCAATTGCATATTGCAGTATGGAAACCAGCATGATTTAGTGTGTGGTATAAAGTAAACAATAAAAGTATGTGATTTGGAACGCAGGGTGTGTGTACTGCAGGGGCTTGATGAATGGATGGATTGCAGGTGTGCAGAGGAATTTGCCACAGGAGAGTGAGGGACGGCACACCTAGACACACACACACACACACACACACACACACACACCAGACAAAGACACACACACACACACAGAGAGGGAAAGACAAACAGAGGACAAACGAGAAACACAAGGGAGGGGGGACAAACATCATCAACACAAGCAGTGTGTTCCAAAACCCTATAGTGCCATACTATTTGGACATGACAGAAATAAATCAGCAAGTGTTACGTCACATCGACTGAGCCAGTGAGAGAGGACAACCAGCGATGAAACGGATCAATAAGCAAGAGGGTCAAAAGTAAAGGTGAAATGTTATGAGAAAATAGTATGTGTGCGTTCCAAAAACCATATTCCCTGCTATTTAGTATGATAAAAAAAGATTTAGGTTGTCCCAATACATGTTGTTAAATGCAGTATGCAGCAAAATACCCGGATATCTGACTACATCTGGGCACAATGTTTATTGAGAGAATCAGCAGGCTTTTTTGGATGCTCTGACCCACAATCTACTGCACAGCCGAAATCGACTGAGGCTCTGGGAAAAAAAAAAAACAGCAATGCGACAGATACAAAAAAGTCAAGTCGAAGGCAAGATGGTATGATAAAAAAACATCGGTAAAAGTATGTCCCAAATAAAAAGATTGAGGACGTTGAAATACATGCATGTCAAATACTACATCCGCTCCCATTTTGCAGAGTAGTTTTTGGCCATTCTGACCCACAATCCACTGCATGAGTGTTACGTCACGTCAACTGTGCAGCCGAGACAAAACAACTAGTGATGCGACGGATATATAAGTGAAAGTCAAGTTCAAGGGGTGATGTTTTGATCAAAAATATACATTTATTTATTTGTTATATTACTTAACACTGTTAGGAAGTGTGAATATGAGCAAAACTATGTTTCAAACGTATGCATACTGCATGCAAAATGTGTTTTTTTATGGTAAACTGTATAATGTAAAATAGCAAAGAATATGCGATGTTGAATGCAGGGTACGTCCCAAATGTAGCACACACTGCATGCAAAGTAGATTATTTTTAAGGAGGAAAACTGCAGTTTGCAGTTTGTGTTTGTGAGTAAAATGAAAAAGTATGCAATTTGGAACTCATGAGGGAGAGGCACAGCAAGGGACCGTGACAGGTTTTTTAGCATTTCAATATTCCATTACCTCAGACCTGTTTATACTCCACACAGGAGCCTGAGTAGTTCCTGGGTTGAACCAGAGGAGACCAGGCTTTGAAGTCAGGGTTCCTCGACTGTGAACTAAATTTCAACTTTAAATATCTCTTTAAAAAAAAAAAAAAAATCATTATTTACCATTTTTTTCTATATTTTTTTTATGTTTTTTTATTCTGTGTTGTAATGCAATTATGTTTTAATCTCATTTGTTACTGCACCACCTCCTGGGCATTTAAATTAACATACCTGATGCCAGCATTTGATATGAGCAGAAAAGGGCAGGTCTGCTGCATCTCTCTGGGGAGGTAGAGATGACTGATTGCAGCTGATTAAACCAGGATTTTACAGGATTTCTTTTTATTATGGGAAAGTGCGTGTGCCAATCAGAGCACTAAACCTTCTCCCTTGTCAATGTCCCACTAGAGCTATACAAGAATAATTAGGAGATTTTGTGGAAAGAAAATAAATTAAAAAGCTTGTGTCAGGGCCAGGGGCGCTTTGGTGGCGTAGTGGATAGAGTATGTACCATATCGGCTCCGGCCTTCGTTTCAGTGGTCGCGGGTTCAAATCCGACCCATGGACCTTTACTGCAGGTCATCCCCCCTCTCTCTCTCTCTCTCTCTCTCTCTCTCTCTCTGTCTCCCTATTTCAACTTCAAGTTTGAAAATGCCAAAAAATAACCTTTAAAAAATAGATGAATAAAAAACTTGTGTCAGTGCACCTATCAAACAACTTACACCGACAAAGCATATTTGGTCTCATGGTTTTCTCTTAGTTACTTCACTTTCATCTTCAATTTTATTATTATCGACACACAGAAAAATGAGACTGACAGTTCGCAAACAGTTTTATTTGAAATATTATTAATATTTTCTTTAAAAAAAATGTCTCTGATGATAATTAGACTTTTAAACAATATGAGAGAAACATTGACTTAGTATTCTCCAAATAAAATGGTTCTTTGAAACAAAACTGTTGAAATGCATCCGCGTTGTGTGTGGGCTAGCTGAACCCATTTCAACAAAGAGCGGCAAGAAATTAAAAAGAATAATTGAATATGTTGACACTGGGAAAAAACAATTTGCCTGCTACTGCCAAATAATTGAAAACTTTAAGAATCTGTCATCAAAATTAATTTAAAGTTATTTTGAGTTGTAACAATTGGAACTCTCTGGGAAGTAATTTTTTAGTGTGGCAATCACCGGGCTACTTTTTATCTTTGAGAGGTGACCAATCGATCAAACAGAAAATCGCATCACACTTCAGGCAGGTGCAGCTTTAAAACCAATAAGCTGTTAAAACAAACAGTTAAAAATCTATGAATGGAAATGTATTGCCATCAGGACTGCAGGTAAAGAGCAATGAGCTATTGAAAATACACTATAGCCAGGAGAAGGTACTTTGGGGGTTGATGGATGGTGCTCCCATTGTTTGCACAAATTATAGATCCGTCCCACACAGTTATAAGAAACATGCATCATATGAGGTCAAAACAAAAGCATACTAAACCATTATTACAGAGGTGTCATTTATAGTTTTAGTGAATATATACTAAATATTTCAAAGTTCTTCATCGCATCTTTAACTTATTAGTGACAAAAAGAAATTGGCACCAGACTGGAGTGAAGGACTTTTTTACTCCTGTCAAACTACAAACATTCCCTCACTTGTAAAATAGTTTGTGGGCATTAAATACACATTTATAAAGATTCTTATTTTTATTTACCTAAAACTGCCACTACCTGAGCTCAAAAAATTTGAACAAGTAAAATATGGCTTAGAATATGGACGAATTTTTAACCTTGGCGACTTCTGGCTACTCGGATTTTGCAAGATTAATTTGCGGGGATCAAGCCATCCTATTATTCCCATATGTTCTATTATACACATGGCCAACAATTCCTCAGTAAAGCCCATTTGTTTGAGTTTTGAGAGGTAGACATTCACACAAATGCAACACAGGATGTTTTTTTTCTCTCTCATTTGTTGAATAATGGTGGTGTAGAAATGAGAGTGACATGTAGGGGTCCCCAAGAGATTATTTCAAGGTAGAATTCATGGCCTCCATTACCCTGCGGATGCCTTCACCTTGTTGATTGTATACACTGGATCATAAAGCTCTCTGGCTCTGGCAATGAAAAAGGCATCAGTTCAATGTGTATAAACTGTGATGTGTTGAAATAAGGTCACACGGCCATTTTTCAAAAGGTATTTTCAAAGCAATTAGTATCACACAGCTGACATAAATGCAGCAACCCACACACAAACACACACACGTACACACTCAAACACATACACACACATACTTAAATACGCATACATAAACACACACAGACACACACACACACACACACACACACACACACACACACACACACACACACACACACACACACACACACACACACACACACACACACACACACACACACACACACACACACACACACACACACACACACACACACACACACAGGTAAATCGTTAATAAGCTGCCATTACAAATAAATGGGGCTTCTACTGCTATGTATCCTGACACAGCCAGACATCAGACTCGTCATGACACACACACAGAATAGTAAAAAGAATGTTTTTAAGACTTGAAAAGCTGTCCAACCATGTGTAGGCTGCTGGCATTTCAAAGTGTTACATCGCCCTGATGAGGATCCCTACCACGTGTAAAAGCTCTGGACAGACAGACAGGGGCTCTAATCTCTTTAAATGTACACAGTCAAAACATGACAGCTGTCAGCCCACAGACTGGAGGGCTCCTATACTGTGAAACACGGTAATGGCCAGTAAGGGGGAAAATTGGACAGAGTGGATTCAACCTGTTTCAAACTGACACAACTGACGCCGGGGGGGGGGGGGGCGAGCGGCCCTGACTGACTGCAGCTTTAGAGAGAGAGAGAGAGAGAGAGAGAGAGAGAGAGAGAGAGAGAGAGAGAGAGAGAGAGAGAGAGAGAGAGAGAGAGATGACATGACAGGCGCATAGTGCTTTCTGCTGCCTGGCACATCCCTGGTGCAATAAGTGACCCACTTTTTTCAAAACCTCTAATTGCAATTCCCTCTTTCAAACTGTGGCGCTAAGCAGGAAAAAGCAGGACACTGTGTACAAGCAAGAGTCACACACGCAATGCAAGGGGAGGGCGGGGGGGGGGGGAAAGAGCTTTGGGTTTATTATGCAAATCACAGAGAAATGCATATTTTACAACGGTGCTATATGCCACGCACCGCACGCCCAACTTTTGAATACATATTTGTGCTTGTGTGCAGATTCTACGCCAGATGCTCTGAATAAAGTGTCCCACAAGGGGGCTAGGAGAGAAAGTCAGACGTGCTCCTCCTTCCCAAATGAGACCAATAATAATAATGCTGCAATCAGACTTGGCAACTTGTGTAGGTCAAAAATTTCCACATCATCATTAAAATAGTTGCTTTGAGACATCCAACAAAATGCAAAAACAAGTGGTAATCTGGGACCAGTTGCATGGTTATTATCCAGGTTTACCAAAGGTGTATCATATTAAAGCTGCAGTGTGTAATAAATCTGTGTTTTGGCATCATAGTGGTCAAAGTTCTAGATTGCTGCTCTCTGTTTATACCCCTTCTGTTTGGGGAGAATTTTACAGAAGCTATGGTGGCCTTCAAGGAAAAGAAGCTAGTTACTAAAAGATGGCATCATCCACCACTGCCTCAAGTCTATCCCCAATATCAAGTGATGAGGTGAAGATGTGTTTAGTTATTTATTCTATAGTACTTCTTCATCTTCCAACAGGTGCATTTCAATCGGACGCCCACAATATATAAAAACCCATATGGATGGTAAATGTGTCCATTTTATGCTACTACTCTAGAAACATGGCAGTGCAACATGGTGGAAAGCCCTGCTCATATGTAGAGATAAAAGGCTCATTCTAAGGTCCTACAAAAAAATAATATTTTCAGGCAATTATTCACTAATTGAAACACACTTGTGAATATTGTATTCCATTTCTGCCAAGTCTGTTCTGAAAAACACCCATTCTCTTTACACACTGCTCCTTCAATAGCATATGTATGTCCTCACCTTTAGTGTAGGCTGCTAATGACAACAAACAGTGAATTTTCTGCCTGGCTTTTCCATTATTTATAACCTGCATTGGCTTTTTTCATTGGTCTTGTTCAGGTGATAGATTTACCTAGTGACAGATCTCCACTTGCATCCAAACCCTTTGCTACATATTATACGTTTCGTTCTCGAGATAAATCCAGTCTTTACGATTTGATTAGGATCTCCTGAACGCCCCATTAAACTACTTATCAGAGCACTATAGATTGTGTTGTGCTGCTGGGGATTGCACCGGGGCATGTGGTGGTAAAATTGAGGCCAAGGAAGGGCTGCATTGCACTGCATTAGAAATTCGAGATGTTGATTAATAATGACATATTCTAGTTGAGAAATGCAGACAGAGGAGGATACAGACCCTGAATGGGACTTGTAAGAGCACAAAATGAAATAAAATAAATTGTAATAATACCCTAAATAGAAAAACCCGTCGATAATGTAACAAAATGCTGAGGCCAAAACGTTATAACTATTTGATCATAATGTAACAAACGTATTACATTATGAAGCCAACAAAATTGTTTTCTCGTAATAGTGTAAAAATGTTAATACATCATATAATGAGTCAATCATCTATGGATTAAAGTGCCTTTTTGGGCCAATGTAGAGAGTAGTATCACAGACAAAAGATAGCCTATACTCTAGCGTTTGTGCATGGTGATAGGATGAAATATTTAGCTTGCTGCATAATGTCAATTCTGACCAAAAATATAGTAAGTTGTTTACACGTTATGGGCTAACAGTTGTTAAATTTTGTGCACAGCATTCTGTAACAATATAAACCAGTAATGACATTTTGGGTTTTATTAAATTTTTTTCTACAGGTCTACAGCGTGTTTTTCATGATATGCAACCGGATTTGACTTTTAATAAAATATGCATGGACACAGGAAAGATATTATCATCAGGTATAAAGTGAAGGCTTCTAATATGAAAAATGCCTCCTGGACATCCTGTATTTTCATGTGAACGAATGCTGTATATTTATCATTTTTTAGTTTGTACCTGGGTCCCAACTGCAGAACTGGGTCTATCAAGCGTTGCTAAGCGTCTGGCGTAGACACTTAGCAACACTTCCTGTTTTCCTGCCGGGCTTCCCTCATTGGGGGATTCACCACAGAATGAATAAAACATCGTCTCAGTTTAATTTGGAAAGCAGTTCGTAATGAGGCCCTTTTGCACAGTACTTCCCCACCGCGGGCTCTCACACGCCATCAACGCTCTCTCGCTCTCTCTCTCTCTCTGTCTGTTTGTCTGTGTGTGTGGTCGAATTCTAAGCTGTTATAATGGACTGTGGTAAACTGGTAAATAATATTCATATTTTTTTTTAGGTCTGTAGAAAATTGATTTATTAACATAAATTAAATCAGAGTGGTGAGGCGTGGAGATCAGACAAGTGAACTTGCTGTGACTTGTAGATTACAGGCATATTTTGGGGTATGTGACAACAAAATAATTATAGGCCAACATAATATAATATAGGCTAATAGTAGGCTAATCTCCCGAGACTCGATACTCAAAATCTTCTAATAAGTGGTAAACTCATATACCGATGGCAGTAGCTGCCATGCAAGGAACCATCGGGAGCAGCAATGTGGGGTTCAGTGTCTTGCCCATGGACACTTCGACTTGTGGCGGGTATAGGCGGGGAATCGAACCTCCGACCCTGCAATACAGAATACGACCTCCCTACCCACTTCACCACTGACGGCAGCAAGCGTAGATTCAACATAACTGTACAGGTTGTTTAAAGTCAACTTGTAGAAATGAAAATTCATTTCGGCAGCTTCTTGCAAACGCTACAGCTGCTTCCATATTCACTCAAATTGATGTTGGTGAGGAAAAGATATATATACACTGAAAATGTAGGGCACAATAAAACAAAAAAAAAACTGTTCCAACCAATAAGAAATCCTCTAAAATCTATCTATAATGTAAGACATCTCTGTGTGTGTGTGTGTCTCTGCTTCCAGTTTCATCCGATCTACTTCACACTTGGTGAGTGTGTTACTGAGAACCCAAGGGTGTGTAGAGCCGAGTGTAAAGTACTTTAGATCAGCTGTTGTGTAGAAAACTTGTCAAACCAGCCAGTATTTGGTACACATCTATCTGTGCGCTCACAGTACCGATGCTTCGAAGGCAAGGCAAGGCAAGTTTATTTATATAGCACAATTCAGACACAAGGCCATTCAAAGTGCTTTACAGCGGGTGAAATACATCAAGATCAAAATACATCAAGTATACAATAGACATTAGAAAAAGCAAGAAGAAACATCCATGCATCTACAAGCCAGTGAGTGGGTGTGGAGACCAAACTTGAGCTAAAAAGACAAAAACACAACTCAAAATGAACGCTAATGTTGGTCTGTTTGTCTGCAGCCATAACAAGTTTAAAAGGTGTGAGGTCAGAGGTGTGTGTCGGCTTGTTGAGTTATTTCGGCCAAAACATCTCAATGCTGCTTTAAGCCTGGTGGATAATGAATGCATTGCACTAACACTGTTTCTTTTAAGTCACAAAACATTTGACAAGTTCATAATTAGCTAAACAACTTTTTGAAGATTTCTATACATTGGTTCTTGTATCCAGATTCATTAATTCTCCCTGCATTCTGATATATTTTATCTAATTAAATGCTTTATTTCTAAAACTTTAACATATAATCCAGTTGATTGCATATTGCACATTGTAAATATTTTTCATCACATTTCAATTGAATTTATCTGCTTTTTACTTTCTATTCTATTTTAAATAGACTGTTTTATATTGCACAGACAATTCCTTTGCACTATTAGTATTCAGAATGTATCTTATGTAAATATTGTTTATGTTTATCTTATTTAAACCTGCAGTGTGTAGAATTTTGGGTTTTATTTCCTAGCAGATTTTGTAGAAAGTAATTATAATATCCATAAGTAGGGGAGAACGGGGTAAGTAGGCACACTTTTTACTCTAGTGAGAATTGCTCATCACCAAAACATCTGTCAATAGCCATTCCTACATTAAATTGAAGCTTAAGGTGTTGGCTAGAAATGTGTGTCTCTCTTTTTTTCCAACTTATTGTAATGAAGAAGTAATTTACCATCAAAGACACTCTGACACATTGTGACAACCAACCCCATCAAGGGGTCGGTTGTCACACACTATGGGGTTGTTTGTCACAATGTTATCTTAATGGGAAAAATCTTAAAAAGAAGGCAAGGAGGCAGGACCAAATTTGAATGTTTAATTGCATTGTCAAGTTGACAAATAGGCCTACATAACGTTCTGTAGCCTTGGCAGCTGGTCTAGTTTGGGATGCACTGGGTTGTTTTGATTTTGTTGCCCTTTTTTCTTTTGCTTGCTAGCTGCCTTTTCCTGCTCTATTCTTTCCTTCTCTGGGGTGTCAGTGAGGATACAGCTTGACAATTTCTTTCGTTATTGGGTTCCTTTTCTGGCTGCAGCCTTGAGATAACATGTGACAACCAACCCCCCAAAAAATTTGACGACCAACCCCAACTTGAATTTCTTGCTAGCATCAAGGCCAACAACCATCTGACAACTAATTAGCTTGCTAACCACAATCTAAACTATAGTTTACCCTTCACACTTTCTGAGGGTAACAAGTGTTTTGTTATAAACCCATTGTGTGAAAGCCTAGAAGAAAAATACTGAGAAGCAAAATATTTTGAATTTGACATGAAAAACACAAAACATCCTCTCACCTGAAATGCAGCAGTCTAACTCCAAGGAAGTCTATGTATGTGACCTCTGATCCCAATTCTGGACCTTTTTTATATCAACATTTCAGAGCTAGCGCGCTCTGGTGGCGAGATATAACGAATGTGACATCCAACCCATGTGACAAATTACCCCGTTCTCCCCTACATTTAATTTAGTGCATAATAGCTGAAACATTTTTTTTGAATTATTTGTTTTTTCCTTAGAAAGGGTCTCATATATGTCCATATTTCTGCATATCTTGGACCAAGGCCTAGTGCCGCATCTTGAAAGTGTCATAGTTGGAATGTCATCAGATGCATTGTTTAAAATTTAGAATTGCTCTTGTCCTTGAAGGCCACTGTAGCTTCTGTTATTATTCGAAAGGGTTGGGGTTACCCAGGGAGTGTTGCATTCTAGAACTTTGTAGAACTTTCTTGATGATGTCATATTACACACTGCACCTTTAATTTTTTTATTTTATGCAACTGCACTGTGGGCGAGAGATAAACGCCATTTTGATTCAGATGTATGTCTTGCATATATCAGAACTGACTATAAAAGACTTTGACTTTGACATTTCACAATGCTCGAACACACAAGTTTTGCAGTCACCACCCTATATAAAACTTGCCTCATCCTCCTGAATGATATGAAAAAGTGTTGTGATTTTCAGGGAGAGGGGAATGTTGTGTTATGAAGGGGTATGATTCATTAAACCCTCCAGGAGTAAAGTACAGTGATACACAGTCTCACTGTACTTTTATACCGTAAAGGGAGTCAGCCATTCTCGGGATGTAAATTTACAGCGATGGTCGTAACGTTTTACAGCCGGTACTCTGTGCTGGATATGATCACATTTGCTCAAAGCTGTTAAGATTATGATCCAGGTCGAATTATGTGTTTAAGCTCAAGCAAGCAAAGCAAAGCCGTAACCTCTTCGCAATTACTTTAATTACTGCTTTAAAGAAAATGCAATTAATGACCAATTGCAAGTTATAAAGCAGCAGAAGGTTTCCTGCATGATAAAAAGTATATTATACTAATGAGCTTAAAGGCGCAGTGCGTAGAATTTCTTTTGGCATTTTTCAGACTTGGTAGAAATGGAATATAATGTTCACAAGTATGTTTTGATTAGTGTATATTCGCTTGAAAATAAAAGATGTTGTTTATTTTATTGCCTTAGAATGAGCCTTTTATATCTACATAGGAGCGGGTCACCCTTCACACATGCCGCCATGTTGCACCACCATGATTCTACAGTAGAGCAGAATGGACAAACTTGACGACCATACACTTTTTTTGTGGGTGTTCTGGGGAAAAGCACCTGTTGGAAGACGAAGAAGAAGTCCTATAGAATAAATAACTAAATACATCTTCACCTCATCACATGATATTGTGGAAAGACTTGAGGCAGTGGTGGATGATGTCATCTTTTAGTAACTAGCTTATGTCCTTGAAGGCCACGTACTAGAGCTTCTGTTATTATTCGGATTAGCAAGGGAGAGGTTGCCACTAGATGCAACTAAAAACTCCCAATATTACACACTGCACCTTTAAATATGTCAGTTTACTTGAGGATAAAGAGGAGCGTGAGAGAATCTGTCTTGTCTATCTTCTGAATTTAAATGATGGTGAGAATAATAAAGGCTGCCTCGGTATGCAGAAGCAGATGGCATCCTGTTTGACATACAAGATCCCCTCACAGCATCATGGAGCGCTTGGCCTTTTTCTGTCTAGACGGCTTTATCACTTAGCTTATTTACAGATCCGCAAATCAATTCGAGGGGAAAAGACAAAAACAACCCAAAAAATATGAAGGTATGAAAGCCCCTTGTTTTTTTTTCATTCTATTTTTCCCAGTGATTTTTCCTGGCTGTCTCCCCTGTTGCCTTTTTTTTTTTTTACTTGATAATGAGCAGCAACAGGCAACCCAACAGAGGAATGGCACTGCGCACTGAGCTTAATTAAGAAATAATTGACTTGAATTTTCGAAATAATTGAGTTGTTTGAAGTGCCGTGATAGGCTCACACTGACGAGCTATATACCTTTTTAAGACAGCCAGCCAGGCGCCTCCATGCAGACGGGTTGTGTGAGTGTGAAGAAGGCATTTTTCAGCGGTGGGGTGAAATAACATGACATAAATGGCTTGAAATTGGAAATCTAACGCGATTTGAGATGCTAAGCGGGAACATCTCTCTCTTCCGATACGTGATAGAGCGGAGGGGAGAGGCAATACTATCACTCTCTCTATATGTGGGTTTGTGTGTGTGTGTTTTTGAAAGATAATTCCAAATATAATTTCCAAAATTATTGCTAAGAAACAACATGAAATAAGTGTGGTTGTTGTGACATCCAAGCCATTAAAGGTGGAGTCAGCGATTCTGGAGAACGCTTGTTGTCAAGATCACTTTTTGCTAAAACACTGTGAATATCTCCTCACAATCAGCTACCCTCCATACTCTGTACCCTGAAAAACACACAGCTTAAAATCTGTAAACAACTGATGAGTAAACAAAATGTATGTAAACAAAGGAGCCCACTGTAGCTAGCAACATGCCCTTTTTACAGAGCCTAGGCTGTGTATTAACACTGGATGTTTTCAGCGCACACACAGCACGGACAGGTAGCGGATCAATCGGAGATATTCTCTGATTTTGACAAAAAGGGATTTTGACAACAAGCATTCTCCAGAATCACTGACTCCACCTTTAAATCGAGCTACAGTACACATGTCAACACCGACATACACTTCGATCATACAATCTCCCTCCTACACAGATCGTAGAGAACGCAGGAATTTTCAAATCATAAAGATCTGTCGTGACACCTAATATGAGTGGCGTTCAGTCTGTTATCACTGAGCATTCCTCAACCTCCATCCACTCCAATAGTGAAAAATCCACTTAAGCTTTCGGTGCGTGAGAGGAATATTTAAGATTCTATGGAGAGTGGGGAGATGAAAGGGAATAGAAAATTATGCCTAATGTATATGAATGTGAACCGTGGCATTCAGGTATTTCACGCCAAATGCCCCGACAGCGGACTAAAGCGAATAAGTCGTCAACCTCGCATTGATATTCAAACTGTATAGGCCTATATAATATCCCTGGGCTGCTGCTGGGTCTATTTTATCCCTACAGTGCTCTGGCCACGAGCCGTACAATAGTCAAAGACATATCTAATGAGGCAGGAGAAGAAAAATATTAAGAGGAAGAACTCTGGAGTTGGCATATTCAATGAATGACCACTCTATGAATTCAATGAGAAAAATCTTTTGTTGGAGCTTCGGGAGCTACTGCCGGTGTTACGCCGATTTCTGCGTGCCTGACGAGAAACTCATGCACGTCAGGTTTGTAGGGAAAACTATGGCAGACTTTGTTGCTATTATTCATTAAAGGAGAAGTAAGTTAATATATATTTAATAGTTATATACATGTTAAATCTCTCTATATTCA
Source organism: Ammodytes marinus (assembly GCF_949987685.1). NCBI lineage: Eukaryota > Metazoa > Chordata > Actinopteri > Uranoscopiformes > Ammodytidae > Ammodytes > Ammodytes marinus. Next base: position 4,515,581 of record NC_137219.1, read on the forward strand.
TATAGCAATCACTTAAAACAGTATGCGCAGGTCTCCCAGTCATTCAGCTTTGCATTAATTGCCAGATAAAATAGCGAGTATCCCGCTCGTTTTATCCAATCAGGAGACAGAGCGCTATCGGAAAAATTGATGTCGGGTTTTAAATAAAGTAGGCTATGTGCTGATGACACCATTATCAAATGTATGAAATTCACACTGTGGAGACAAAATGACTCAAAGTACTTGCTTGTAAACCAATATGTTTCAATCATCTCCAGAAAATACAGTTACAGTGTCAATGCATTATTCGGCAAAGGAGTAGGCTATTTATAAAAAGGGACTGGAAATTTTCCGGCAGGCGTGCGGAACTAGGCATAACACCGGGAGGCAGAAAAAAAATGCAGAAAAAAGATTGAGCGAGTGAGTGATATGGGCTGTGACAATGTCAGCTCGGCTCCGGTCTGGTCTGACTCAACACATGATGAGTGAATATATGAGGCCATGAAGAAGAATGAGAGGGAGGCAGGGGAGGGTTGAAAAGGTTGCCGGGTTACATCTTGATCTGGGGGATGGTTGCTTCTGGATAACTTCTCCAGGTACAGATTGAGAATAAGTCATTGGAGTAGTGAATGAATGTAGCTATCATCCTAGATAAGAATTACAAATTTGACAGCGAGGTTACATACGTCAAAACAAATCAGAGCTGTTTTCGTTTTATTAAAAAGGGACTTGTCCTGTCAAACTGCAAAACATGGAATAGTTATATTGGCACGTTATTGGCTAATATACTGTACATATGCTAAAACTCTTTAAAACACTGCATCTGATTCGTCCAAAGTACGTAATTGTGACGTCCATGTCTAATAAAATCCGACCTCCATTTTCCACCTAGCATTTTAAATACCGTGCGCTCTTGCTAGACCTTCCCTTTTGACTTGGTGAGTCAGCAGTGAACTCTACCGCTCCAGTTCAAAGCAGCTTCATCAGATGTTTTTTGCCTTTGATCTACTGGCTTAATGCTGCCTCATGCAGTTTGCCCTTTGGGGTTCCTGCAACTCGCCAACTGTCCGTTTGCTGGTTGTTGTTGTTGTCTGATATTTTTTCCAATGCTGTGCTGCTGGAAAAACCATTTTGCCAAAGATGGTTGTAATGCTACAAGATGTTTTTTTATGTACTTCAGTTAATGGCCTTTCAATTTATTCCCTCTGTAAGTGCTATTGAAGCCCAGAGACTATAGTGTTCAGGTTTTTTATTTCAACTATAAAGCAGCTGATTTTCACAGACAAGCTTTATTATGCCCGCTGCTAATCAGGCAGAGATCACCCGCAGTGTTTTGGCTGGAATAAAACATTTCTTCTGTAGAACTTAAAGACGACAACCTTTGTATCACCTTTATTCATTTGACCTTTAAAGCCCCTGGAAACCTGGTGTTATACAGTAAAAAATCAATTGAATATATAATATCAACGTTGGTGTCTCTATCAGTTTTACAAAAATCTAATTGAAAATAGATGCTGTTAAATATTATAAAACTTTGTTAAAAAATATATTTTTGAACTATCTAAACCGTTTGACACTGACATGTGCTGTGTCTGAAATCGCACACTTAGGTAAGAGCACTTACATTGAGTGCACTTTATTATCCCTACAGTACACTTACTTATAGACACAGTGCTCTCAATTCTACAGTGCACTGTCCCAACTGCCGTCGCGCACCTACCGGAAATGACTTTGCATTTTGACGGTTCTTCTTCGGTGGTATTTTTTTCTGCTTGTGTTACCGATAGCCAAAACAGGAACATAAATCGCGGAAAAGCAAAAACAATGTGTAATTTAACTTTTGTAGAGCACGTCTGTCTCCATGGTTGCTTCAAGCTCGTCTATTTTGATTTTAATGTCCCGTCCTCTCCGCTACGTATAGGCAAGATGGCGGCCGTTGAGTGTGGAAAGTGTCCATCGCTCCACACTCAAGTTTTAGACCGTTTTGAGTGCACGACCGAGGAACTTACAGTGCACTTCATTTTGGCACACTCTCCGGTTTTGCGCAAAGTGCACTCAAAAAAGTAAGTGTAAGTACAGAAGTGCGCGATTTCAGACACAGCACTGGACTGTATGGGATATGGTGTATCAAACGGTCTCCATGGCAACAGTCATTGTTTTGAAAGAACGTTCAGGCCGAGAACTGCCATGATTGGTTGAAAATACTTATTGTGTCATAAGAACCGCCTCATCGAAACCAAATTTTAAAGTTTGTCAAACCCTAAATGACAATAACTCGAATTTGGATTGATAAATATGCCTAACTCTTTTCAGATGCTTAAACTATCACGCACTTAACTCCCCAGATTACAAAATTAGAAGGATTTTGTGGATTTGGCTTTAACTTTGACCCCAAATAAAGATGATCATTTTGTAGCATCACTGCATTTTTTTTTAGCCCTGTGATTTCGGTGTGTAATTCTAATGAGCAACCTCTCCCCTTCCTCCTTTCTTTACCACTGTCTCACATCCACACTAAATAACATGTTTCCCCTATAGATAATCCTGCCTTCCAACCAGACAATGTGTGCTCTGATGAAAATGCTTGTAGGTCTTTCTTCACAATCACAGTGGGGGATAAAAGCCCGACATACGCACAAAAACTCAACCTGCAGCAGCATTTAATTCTTCTAATCTCCACTTGACATTTACTTATGAATTTTATCATGGCTGCGTTTTTTTATTTTTTTTTTGCAGGCAAAGATCAACTTCCTGCAGTGCCTGTAGATTACTAATTAGACGTAATTATTACAAAGTGGTTTGACACACACATGAAAGAAATCTGTATGTTTGATGTCTACCAACTCATTCTAATATTTTTTTTTTCTCTTTCGTCAGCAACCGCATTCTTGATTTTATAGCCTGGTGCATCTCTGCCAAAGTGTCACTGTTTGTCTGTTATCAGCATCAGTAAACACTGCAGTTCCCACACTATGTCTGGCTGAATACTGCCCCCTATTGTACAAGTCCGGGATACTCAAGTCCTCTGACACTGCAAGTTGTTGTGAAGGTTTATTACAGTGATGGTAATGAAGCCGGGTAAACTGGATGTGCCAGGCTAATGGAGGCAACTTAATAAAGCCAAATGTTGTGTTTCAAGACGACACATTATGTTCCAACACAGTTAATAGAAGCTGGCTGTATTTATACAAACTATTTGGAGTCGTTTTTCTGCTCAAATAGCTAATTTAAGTTGAAGTCAACTGCAAAATTCTGGTAGGATGGCCTATTGGAAAGGGGGCCGACTAGTAACCACAAGGTTGCTGGTTCGATCCCCGGCACCAGACAGGAGGATGTTAGTTGTAAAACTAGTGGTGGCTGGTATTACATGTACGGTGCCCACCATCTCTACCATTGTGTCCTTGAGCAAGGCACTTTGCCCCAAAGTTGCTCCAGGGGCGCTGTAATATGAATGACCCTGTGCTCTGACCCCCTACGTGTGGTAACTTGAGAGGGGATATGCGAAAAAGACACATTTCAATGTGCCTTGTGTAAATTGACTAATAATGATAACTTAAATTCCTTAATGCTGTATATTACTACAATACTATCATCATTTTTTAATGGAACATGTTTTTTTTTCAACAAAAAGTTCAATAACCTTGTGGAAAAATGCTTAAAATTTACTTATTCTTTGCCATTTTAAAAATACAGATTTTATAAATAGGTTCTCGAATATTTCTCACTTAAAAACATGCATTTCCATAGGCGAGATGTCACTCCACCTGCATCGATAGGTCTCCTGCTTTGTATGTTAAACTTTAGGGGGCAGCAGGGTGTATCAAGTCCTCTGCAAACTTGACGTTATTGGAGTCATATTTGACGGAGCAGCGGGGAATTATTAGTGTAAACAGAAATGTATTGAGCACACACCTCTGGATGGCTGAGTATACATTGGCTGCAAAGGTGATATTTCCTATGTGGGAAAGTCCAGAGTCCATTTAAGATGAGCACAAACAAACCTTCCCCTATAGAGTCAAGCATACACCATTCAGCTCAGTGACTAATAGAATTTGAAGGCTGGGGAAAAAAAGGTAAGGTGCTGTATTTGAGACTCCAAATGTAGCCATATATCGTGCAGTGGAAAACGTTATATATCCTGCCTAGTGTAAAGCAGCCTGGACCAGCTTGCAGGCTTTGATGTATTCATAAGCTCCGTCACTAATGTCGGTGGAAAAAGACCCGACGCACAGTTGGACATCCAGTGCATATGGGGGTCAGAATGATACCTGGCAGAAAGGCTGTTAGTAAAATGGACAAACAAAATTAAATCTATTCAATTGACGACTGGATTAACATCATAGATTGACTTAAAATGGAAAGAATCACTTTCTCCACATGGCTGCAACAGGATACATATTTGAGAACTGTATTTCTCTCATTTTCTATCATATATGTCAATGAATATCATTGGAAACACTCAAATGTTCTGGCTGTTTTTAAATTTATGTTATGCATTGTGCACTTTAACGTCCATACCTGAAGCCTCATTTTTTATCCATCAGTCTAATTAATTTTGTTTTATTTCCTGAAAACATCTGTGAGCATATGGCTGAGCGGATAAGAGGGAATCAGATTTGAGAGGTTGAAGTCTCTTGGTGGTTGGAGGCTCCAGCCTGATTTGAGGAAAGATGGCGGATATCTATCTGTCACTCTCTGTACATCGTCTACTATAGTTTGACATGGCACTGCAGCACAATATTGTCTTTTAAGATATATGGTTATAGTGGTTAGAGCGCATACCATATCGGCTCCAGCCTTCGTTGTAGTGGTCGCGGGTTGAAATCCGACCCGGGGACCTTTACTGCAGGTCCTCTCCCTCCCTTCTCTGTCTCCCCATTTCAACTCTATACTATCTAATAAAGCTTAAAAATGCCAAAAAATAATCTTAAAAAAAAGATATATGGTTCTATCTCTTTACTTTTTTGTTATTTTATAACAAATAACAAACTGCTATTTCTAACATTCGCAATAAGGGAGCTGGACATAAAATACACAACAGGTAAAAAGCAGGAGTGTCCACATACTTTTGGTAGTAAAGTGGTTACCAGGTGGTTAAATCTGAGGCCCCCTTTATTAAAAATGTACTTGAAATACTCCTGACTTAGTAATAAGTTGGTTTCCTCCACAAAGACAAGGTCATTCACTTCACACTGAACACTTACAGTAACAACATCGCCCTCTGCTGGTGTGACAGTGGAACTTTCTAAATACCCGATTCAGTTCAGGTGTTTTATGTACTGTTATTCCCCATGAGATATTCACAACCTCTAAGTCCTTTTCTTGTGTTTAAAGAAATATAAATATATATATATTTAATGTGTGCAGTTCCCCGGTGCCTCTGTTTTTGTTTTTGCAGCTTTGGAAAATGCACTGCGTGTCCTTGAATGCAGAGTAGACAAGTTTTCAAAGAATACGCCTTGGGGGTAATGCTTAAAATGTAAAAAAGTTTTATTATTGTTTATTTCTTTTTTTAATACAGAAAAGAAACTAGATCAAAGCGATTGATGTTGGCAGCCAGACAGATTTCGTCGCAACCCTCCTAAATTCACCGCTCTAGGTTTTTGGGTTGGGTTGCCAGAACACAAACTAGGGGTTTAAGAGAGAGCCGTTTATGAGGCCGAAAGGAGGAGCGGAGGGGAGGGACAACAGATGTTTCACAAGAAGAGACAAGAATTATGTTTGTTAATTGGCTGTGTCTGGATGTTCTGAATTCTCCAAGCCTTTAATTGTGGTTCAATAAAATAATATTGTATGTCACTTTCAATGTTGTGTAAAAAAGGCATGTTAAATATCTCATCTTTTTATTAGTAAAATTCGATAAACACACCAGCAAAGTTGCAAATCAGAAACCTAAGTTTAATGTCCTCATGTCCTATTACAAATCCTACCTGGATATATTAAAATATCGCACAAGCTGGGAAAACCAGATTCTTAAGTGATGAAGTTGATATGTAATTTATTTGATTTGTATTGTGTTTGTCAATGGTCTTTGCACTGCATTGAGCGCTTACACAGCCTTGTTACTATCACTGAAAGGGCAATACTGTTGTACGTTTCTTTTTGTAAATGTTTATAATACAAAAATGAAAAAATCTGTACAAAATGAACAACATTTTTAGTTCATAATGACATTCAAACACGTCTGACTCTAATCTTTCCTTTGCTCTCTCTCTGTCTTTTGTTACCGTGAGATGAATCCTTCTTTGTACTGCAAAGGAGAAAACATATTTTCTTAAATCACATTTTCAATATTCCTCCCACTCCATCAGGAAAACGAAAGGTGCATTTAAAAAAAAATCCCATTGAGGCGATGAAGCAATTTTCAGACTCATTTATAAAAACCCACAAGTTGCACAAACACACACACACACACACACACACACACACACACACACACACACACACACACACACACACGAACAGTCCTCCAGTCTGGTTCGCTCAAGGTCACACCATGGCATTTAAAGTGTGCCGAATCAGATAAATAGCAGTCTTTTGATGTTGACAAGTAGCTTTTTAAACTGGCCTCTTCAGCTGCACTCTTCAATCTAGCCACATTTTCCTCTTTTCCACTCTCATTCCATTTGACAAACAGGATTTGAACCGGAGCCGCCCACACGGTGAACAGTCAACAGTGAGTGAGAGCCACAGAGCGAGTGGCTGACGGAGATATTTACCGCGCTGTGTGTTTACCGCCTCACGCCTCCCAATCTCAAACAGCAGCTGTCGGTTAGTCTGCTCCTCTTCTCTTCTTCTCTCTTCTTCTCTTTCTAGCGCTTCAGAAATGGCACCAAAGGTAGAAACAGCCAGGGCCGTTTGAGTGGAAGTTAGTGGTAGAAAACTTAGCAGTGATTGAGCTCAAACTCATAGGGTTCAGACCCATATTGCCTTGATGGTACACCAGGCTTCCCTCATTATTGCGTCAACGCGATAGTCCGATATATTTGAACGGCGGTGAAGTTGGTTTCAAGTTGGATATTCAACAGACATTTATCGGCGAACATATTCGTACTTAGTTTCACCAGCAGTAAGTAAGCAACAAGAGGACTGTTAGTGCACCCATATCCCTTGATGAAACCTGCACACTGATTTTGGGACACTAAAATACTGTCTAGAGTAGGCTACACAAAACAGATTTAGACTGTGTTCGAAAAGCCTTAATAATGTCCTACCCATACTCTTCTTGATGTCAATTTGAGTATGGTGTGGTTGTGTATGAAAGTTTGTGTAGACGAGAAATGTCCTGATGAGTACTTAATTCCGGGAAGATACCGCATACACAATCGATCGTTAAGTAGACAGTAAGTAGTATATACATGTTAAGTATGTACGAGGGAGGACCTTAGTAGGCCTTTTCGAACAAAGCCTTAGTCACTAAATGTCTGTGCAATATCCAACTTGAAACCAACTTCACCACGGTGAAAATAGGTCAGACTTGCACCTCAGCTGTGTCCCATCCATTATCATTGGAAGTTGTAAGGTCGGAACTGGGATCACGTAACATGCGAGTTGCCCGCGTTTTCCAGTAGCAAAGTGGAGGAAAATGACAAAGAAAGGAGCCACATGGCATTGATAGTATATACTGGGCTTTTCTTCTGGCTCACTTGGCCATGTACGCGACCACCTCCTTCTCCAGACTCTGGGCGAAGCGATAGTTGAGGAAGAGGAGCTGACCGTGAGGAAGCAGCCGGCTCAACACAGCATCGATACGGTTACTCCTCAGCAAAACCTGGAGGGGGATAGAGTTTGTTATTGACAGCGTTTGCAGACATTTTAAAGCTATAGTGTGTAACTTTTTAATATAAATGAATATCGAGTTGCATTCAAGCCATTACTCATTTTGAGGAAATCTAAAAAAATATATATAAAAATATATATATATATTTTCAAGCAATTGAAAACTAATTAAAACATACTTATGAATATTATATTTAATTTCAAGTATCTTCCAAAAGACACCAATTATTGTACACACATTTTTGCCATCTGGTGCTAGAAGTGTATACACTTGCCCTGCCACCTTTCACAGCTTGGAGCCTTACAGTCTAAACAGTTCCCTGAATGTAGCACACATACTAAACCCCCTATGTGTGTGTTTTGGCTCTCACCTCGCTGCCCTGGCCCCGCATGAGTAGATGTTCCAGACAGTGGAATATACCGTAGAAAGCATTCACTTTTCTGACACACCCGATGTTACATAGTGAACCTTTAAAGCGTACTCATGAAAGTTATATCCAAGTCTGGTCTGAAAGACACTAATTCATTCTACACACTGTACCTTTAAAAAAGATGCAGCTATTTACACATTGCAGCCATCTGGTGCATAACATTCTAAATTTGTGTGCGTGTGTGTGTGTGTGTGTGTGTGTGTGTGTGTGTGTGTGTGTGTGTGTGTGTGTGCGTGCGTGTGTGCGTGCGTGCGTGCGTGCGAGCGAGCGTGCGTGCGAGCGTGCGTGCGAGCGAGTGAGCGAGCGTGTGTGTGTGTGTGCGAGCGAGCGAGTGTGTGTGCGTAAATCCCTGTGTGTGTGTGTGTGTGGGGGTGTGTGTGTGTGTGTGTGTGTGTGTGTGTGTGTGTGTGTGTGTGTGTGTGTGTGTGTGTGTGTGTGTGTGTGTGTGTGTGTGTGTGTGTGTGTGTGTGTGTGTGTGTGTGTGTGTGTGTGTGTGTCTCGCCTCTCACCTCACTGCCCTGCCCCAGCATGTGTAGATGTTCCAGACAGTGTCGTGTCAGGTTGCGTAGCGTTCCCTCGGCCAGCAGCAGGTTCTCGTGCGGTTCACACACCAGCGTGAAGCCTAGACTCTGTAAACCCAGCCACACAGCGCTCATCTCCCCACAGTACGGCTCTCCGGCCCTCAGACGCACCACTCCGCTGTCGGCCTCCCCCAGGGCCAAGGCCTCCTCGCCGGGCACAGCCTCCATCAGCGGGCGCCCACAGGCATCACGCGACAGAGAGACAGCACTGCGCACATGTCTGGGTTAATATAGAGAACACAGGCAGGTTACAATGGAAATCACACAGAGATTATGGTTTTCTCTTTCACTATCATCTTAATCAGAACTCAGATTCTTGCCTTAAAGTTTATTTAATTCTACTTTTATTTAAGTATTTGTATCTCTATGTAGTAAACTTGTTTTTGTGAATAATTTAACTTTTTTTACTGCCATTGAGTATATATTTAAGATATGTATGTTTGTCATTTATGTGAATAATTATCAATACTGCAACAATGAAGTTTCCCTTTCAGGACAAATAAAGGGTTATTTCTATTGGTCTGTCTGTCTGTCTGTCTGTCTGTCTGTCTGTCGAAAAGACGGGGACATTAGCAGCACCTCTGGACACAAGAAAGACCAGGGTTTTTGGGGAGAATAAATAGTCTTAATTTGAAATATCACTAGCAGTAGACCAAACAGTCCAAATAACCAACAGTATTCTTCTACACTTACAGTAAAAGCCTGGAAGATAAAACACAACCTGCAACCACCATCTAGACTGCAGAGAAACACACAGTGGACATGATGTGGATTCAGTGAACTGTGGGACGTTTACTTTCTCACCTGTTGACAGGTGAAGAGATCACTTCAAAGGCTACAGAGTGCAGGTAATGATGGGACAAACCCTGAGGCTGCAAACCATCTCCACTGTGTGAGGGTCTTTCTTTGTTTACAGTAAATATTAAGAGGATGACAGTTATTTTATCAGTGTGTGTGATATGCTGTTTTCAGAAGCTACATGCAAAACAGCTGGATTTAGTCACACATGTTACCGTTGATACCTGTGCTATGGCTGAGGCTGAAATGAAAGATTAGACTATTGGATATTTTGAATGGACTATTGGGATGGATAGACTGCAACACAGTTCTTAAAAATAATAGTCAAAAGATATGCTGGTTGTTTGTCAGAGTAGAAAGAAAAGAATAACTAATGTCAAAGCCCTGAACTCTGACTCACCTGGCCACCACCGCGATCCTCTCCTTCCCCAGTAGCCGCCTCTCCTCCGGGCCTAGCTCCCGGTGCTGCTCGCTCACCATCGCTTCATCTGGACCGAAGCTCCGGGAGTAGAGCACACGACTCTCCCCAGAACCGAGCGCGCTGAGCGGGCACACGGTGTGGATCAGGAAGCAACGGACCATGATGGCACTGAAGGACCAAAAAAGTTATTCAAAAACAAAAGCTACTTCTTTCTTACCAACAGTGTTTACTGGGCATGCACATAGCCTATTATAAGAGGGCATTTCCAATGTTTTCTTCTACTTCCGCAGTTGGTCAGCTGACCAATCTCGGCTGCCGTTGCTTTGCGTTGTTTGAACCGCCAGATGGCGCTCGCTGTCTATTCTATCCTAATCTATTCATGATTCTATTGCATTATTATCTGTCTTTTATTTGTTTGTTTATATATAAATAAATGTATTAATACATATATATAATTATTTATTAATACATGGTTTACATTATCACACACTACATTATGCTGACAACGCAAAAAGTAAAAAAGAAAAAAAAAGAAGAGAAAATAAATAGGTAAAATAAAAAAAGGTTTAAGAGAACAAAGTTTATGGGATCCACTGAGTAATTAAAACTTTTTTTAAACGCTTTAATAATATATTATAATAATTATATTGTCAGAACAAGCACATTTAGAATCTGATAGTTTTATGAGTTTTATAAAGTACCAATCCTCACTAAAGCAAAATGAATGTATGGCAACAGATAGACCTGAAATGAAACTGGACTGAAAGGCCATACCAAAAGCAATAGAGCCAGAGTAGAGGAGTGTAAGAGCTGTGGAGGTGAAGTGCCCTGATAGACAGAGGGAGCTGCTAGAGGTGGAGTGAGATCACAGATCAGACTGTTGTGGGTCTCAGCAGGCAAACACAGGCAGCTGTTAAACCAACAGCTGCTGCTGGACACGCTTCTTTACTCAGAGAGGCCCCACTCAGCGTGTGTGTGTGTGTGTGTGTGTGTGTGTGTGTGTGTGTGTGTGTGTGTGTGTGTGTGTGTGTGTGTGTGTGTGTGTGTGTGTGTGTGTGTGTGTGTGTGTGTGTGTGTGTGTGTGTGTGTTTGTGCGTGTGCATGCATTTGTGTGCGTGTGTGTGAGAGAGAGAAGTGGTGGAGGGGAACAGATAGAAAGAAAACATTCACCAGTTGTGTCAGTTATCATCCAGTGAATCGTGCTGTTAACCTCCTCACCCTCTGCCTGGCACACACTCACTGAGACTGAAACTCTCTGTAATGAGACCTGAGGATGGTGGTGTGTGTGCGTGTGTGTGTGTGTGTGTGTGTGTGTGTGTGTGTGTGTGTGTGTGTGTGTGTGTGTGTGTGTGTGTGTGTGTGTGTGTGTGTGTGTGTGTGTGTGTGTGGCCTTAGGCAGCAACACATGAGTGCATACGGGTTTGATTTGTGTTGGTGTATGTAATGCTAATTGGCTTTAGAAATGGAAGTGGTTTTGATCCAGGCATAAATATCTTAGAAACGTTTGGATGAATTGCCATTACTGTAAAATGTTTTTGTGTTGTCCATCTGGATGACTTCGTTTATCCTTTGGCTTTTCATTGACTGCCACTAACACGTCAAAGTTTTGCAGGAAAATACCTCAACATCTACAGTGCCACATTTTTGGTTTTGTGTGAAATCTCTCATCATGTATTGAATGAATAGCCAGAGAGTGAATCATACTCACCGGTGACCTTTTAATAGTGCTATCATCAAAGCCTGTAAAACTGGTCCTAGATCTGCAGACTGTTGCTTAATTTTTAACGTACAAACATGAGAGTGCCATCAAACTTCTCATCTAACTCTCTACAAGAAACGAATGAGAAGGCAAATTTTACAAAATGTGTAAAACTACTATTTTAAGCCAATGTTGACTAATTTAGACTAATTCCAGGTAACCAAAACTTACTTTTCAACCTAGTTATATGAAGCCTTTTATGTATAAAGGTGTGGTGGAAAAGCAGTTCTGCAAAATCTACTACTGTGTCTAAATATTAGCCTTGAGCGGTTTACAGACGTTACATAATCATTCATAAAGGAATGAATGACAGTGATACCTGTGGGTAATAATTAGCCATATCAGTTTGAATATTCACTGTGAAAATGAATCCAGATTCCATCCGTTTGGGTGAAAGAAATCTTCAGAGGTAAATGGTTTTCACGAAGAGGAAGGGGAAGGGGACTATGAATTGTAACATGAAAAGTAAATGTATGTTGTCAAATGTAAGAGATTAAAAAGAATCATATTTGCATCTGAGATGTAGTGAAGTATAGGAATAAAAGAAGTACTTAGGGTGGCGTTTCCTCTGTGTGGGTCATTTCCTGTTTTTTGAAAGTTTCTATATTGTATCACAAAGTAATCACTTTGGATGTGGGCAGGGGGAGGGGTATTGTGTGTGTGTGTGTGTGTGTGTGTGTGTGTGTGTGTGTGTGTGTGTGTGTGTGTGTGTGTGTGTGTGTGTGTGTGTGTGTGTGTGTGTGTGTGTGTGTGTGTGTGTGTGTGTGTGTGTGTGTGTGTGTGTGTGTGTGTGTGTGTGTGTGTTTGCGTGAGTGTGTGTGGATATATATAAGTCAAGTACAAATATAAATTTGGGTAAATTAACTTTTTCAGATACCATCACTGATACAATTGTAAGATATTACTATGGATGTTCACTGCAACAGTTGTATGTAGAATTTCAACTCTGGAATGAAAAGCATTTGCGATGTGCAGCCACTCGTATCATGAAAACCACAATAAAGGTTGAAACATGTTTCTGTGTTTTTGAACTATGAGTCACAGACCACTGTGATGAAACAAACAGCTGAATAAGAACAACAACAGGATGTATCAGCCACATATACCTATTGACCAATAGCAGCGAGGCAGGAGAATTTGAATTAAAGGAAGCTAAAGACGACGACAACCGCTGGGCGACCAAAAAATATGTTTTTGTCAAGTCTCAGCATTCTTTGCAGGGGGAAAAAGAAAACTTCCTTAATGTATGGTGAAATCATCTCAGCATACAGGGGACGAGCAAAAGGCAAGAGCAAGAGTAGAATAATCTGTACTGAAGAAGACTTGGCCTACGTTTCTAACAGAGGTCTATTCAATTCAGTTCAGTTTATTTAAAAAGGGGACAGTGCAAATTAATAAAACACATGGGTTAAAAAATGCCAGAATTAGCCAACAACAACAGGACGGAACCCCGCAGCACAAAACAGGGCATCACATAACAAACAGAATAGACTAACAAAGGTAAAACAACAGAACACAAAATGCAAAGCACCAGTGATTTTAAAAATAAATAAATACAAAGTGTGTTGACCACATTCACAACCAATAATTTTAGTGCTGAGATGTATATCTGTATTGATCATCCATTGTCTTAACTGCTATGTCTAATTTTAAAGTTACTTTACAGATTAAGATTTTTGCACACGAAACACATGAAGAGTATATCAAATATTGTAGGTATACATACAAAACACTGACACTGAAAAAATGTCAGCCATTTCTCCTATAAGATATCTACTCTTACTCAAGCAAGGTTTTCAGGTATACTCTTTACACCATCAGTTTTTCTTATCTAATTTGAAACTAGATCTCACCTCACAAAAACCACATCCACCCCCCACCCTTTCCCTTTGAGACCACGGTGTTGTGCTCTGTGTTGCCAGGTTGTTACCATGTTTTTTACAGGCAGGTTTTTGACAGTTTGCCGTTGATGTCACCAGGTCAGAGCCAACAGGGTTGCAAAATGTTCAAAGTTGGAAACTTTCCATGGGAATTAACGGGAATTTATGGGAATTAACAGGAATTTACTGAATTTAAAGCAACCCAAATGCACTAAATCCTTCTAACTGTGTTATTTTAGTCCTGGCAAACGTTCTAGACAGTAAAAAGCAGTTTTTTCAACTAAGTTTCATAATATTTATGAACATTTAACTTGCTGATATTGCTTTTTACTAGACCAGGTTTACAGGGGCTTAAACAGCGATTTTAAATAAAGGTGGGGAAAATATATGTTTGCATAATCTTGACTAAAACAACAAGATTTCATGCAAGTACACTTGGCAAGTTGCACATAGTGCACTGCTAACTGCAGGGATACTGAGGCCACACCCCCTACATGCACTTTGCATTCCTCCATCACATGGGGGGGCATTTACTTAATTTATTGAATGGGTTGCGTCAGACAGATGAGTTATATTTTACTCAACATTCATCTTTTTGTTGTTCAGTGAAATTATTGATTGTTCATAAAATAATCAAAACTTGATAAAGTTCTACTTAAAAATAAATCTGTTCAAATTTGATGTTTTTTTATTGTATTAGTTTGCATGTATGTCTGCCTGTGACAAAACATAATGTTTTAGATTTATGTTTGGATATGAAAAAAAAAAAAATTTAAATGACCGCCATTTAGTCAATTCCTATAATTCCCAATTTTGAATATTCTCAAAATTCCCGAGCGAAAGTTCCTGTGGAAAGTTTCCAGAAAGTTTCCGAAAATTTACCGGAAACTTTCCACCCCTTTGCAACCCTATAGGTGACACCCAGGCAGGAGCACCTTTGATGGGCCCTGCAGCTTCTTGCAGACACCCTGGGGTGGGGGGGTAGGAACCAGAGACTGTATATGAAAGAGGAACGAACACAGGAACAGGAGATGGTGATGGGATGGGTGGGGCTATACTCTGCAGGGGGCCACTGAGGTGCTGGAGATGTCGGCTCAGCTGCTCTAATGATTCTGACTGACTGGAAGACAGATGGGTTTGTAACAAGCAGCTAACCATCTACACCAGTGTTACGATCCTTTTAGCCTATGTGCCTGACTCCTCAGACACAGGTTGTATGTGTGGGAGTTGTGAGAACTCTTTTAGCTGGTTTATTTATTTCAAACATAACAGTCCACCTGAGGCCTTGGAACGTTGCTATTGTTAGTTCAAAGCATCAGTAAGTCAAAATGGGTTTGGTAAATATGAAGCAATAAAACCAACAGCCATGCATCTAGCTTAGCTTAGTTTAGCACGCACAATATAACCAGAGCCGGCCCGAGGCATAAGCGAACTAAGCGGTTGCTTGGGGCCCCAGACCGCCAGGGGGGCCCCCACCAAAAAAATGTTTTAATTTTTTTTTTGAGTTTGTGTGTTTGATATTGACATCATATTATGCAAATATAAGTCATAATACAAAAAAGCAATACAATGTTTTGGTCTAGATAATGAATAGCCTAATAATTGAATCAGTTCATCTGGGAGGTAATCCGAAATTAACTGATCACGTCACGTTCACATCCATGCACAGTGTGTATTGAGTTTATTTAAAAACATTTGGAAAAGGGGCTGCCCTCAGTTGCCCATGCACTGTGTATAGTCTATAGCCTATTTCAGCCTCGTCTGTGGAAAAAAGAAAGCTGGACAACAGAGTTCTTCTGCTTCGTTCCTCTCACTGCATTTAAATCCATTCATTATATTACAGGGAAATATGTGCCATAAAAGAAAAAGAGCACCAAGCCCAACCCAGAGGACCCTGCATAATATTTTATTTTAAATTAATATTTTTATGGAAAATCGATGTGCCTTTCTTCGATAGCTTCTAATTCCTCCGAACCAGTGTCTCCAAATTATTTGTTCACACAAAATTTCTCAGATTTAGCCTGTTAATTTTTCTCTCAAAGTGCACCAGATTCATGCATTTCACTTTAAAAACTTTTTAAAAAATCTCCCGGGGGGACATACCCCCGGACCCCCCTAGGAGGGTTGGGATCTCAGCTGTCAAATATTTTCAACCATCTGGACATTGGATGCACTAGCAGAAAACACTGGGTGTGGGGATAACATTTAACAATGGGCAATAATTTGGGCAGCGCTACGATTGGAGAGGGGCCCCCTGATCATATTCCGCTTAGGGCCCCATGAAGGCTTGGGCCGGCTCTGAATGTAACTAACACATTATATGTTTATTCAATCCATTCAAAAACAAGTGGTGTCCCCTACATTCCAGTTTTTAAAGCTATAAGCTAAGCAGCTGCTGACTTAGCGTAAAGACAAAAGCCTGACATCAATCTTCTTCTCCAACTCTCAGCAAGAAGGCAAATGAGTGTACTTTTAACCTAGATGACATGTCATAAAATTACCTACGGATTTATATAAGTCAAATTATTAAGTGGATTTTTGGAGAATATACAGACCATTCACCATTTTAAGTGGAACAAGTCAGAACGATCTCACTGCCATACCAGCAACAGCTTCAGAGGTTAGCACAAACATATTTAATACTTAATTTAATATACTGATCCTAAACTGAAAACTCTTGAAAGCTTCTGTACATAACTGCCAACACAGACAACAAAACAAGAAGCAGAACAGAAGCAACTCTCAGACACTGCCACACTTCTGGAAAAAGAGTTTCAAGTTCCCTTTCTTCTTTTTATTGGATTTGCAGCTCCTAATTGGTTGGGCCCAGTTGTTAGGGGAACCTGCCAAAGACGGGACTCATCTATGTTGAAAAAAAACAAGTGCAAACCCAAGCCGGTCTTGAAAAGGCTCTTGAAAGAGTTGCATTATGTATGCCTGGTGTAAAGGTGCGAGGCCTCTTCAACCTCAAGCAACTGGCCAATTACTCGCCTGGCATAGACAAAGACTGGTAGCTTACTATGAATGGAACAGACCCATTCACAAATGCATGTAAAGATCTCTGAAACTCTAATGTGTGGTTTTGCAGATTTGTCCCACTTCCCCAGTCCTTCCCATCTAGATTCAAGCGTTACAATCCTGCTTATATCTAGGGTTTAGGAAATAATTTAAAGCTATAGTGCGTAACTTCTCTTGTCCCCACAAGGTATTCTGAATAATTACAACGCTGTCGGTGCATCTACATGAGGTAAGCCTTCGGTAATAGTGCATGGATTTGATTCCTTCTGCTGTACGTCCAGGTTTATTCTTAGCAGTAGAATCAACTGGAAAATGTCTTGGGAGACACCAAACACTGCCATACTGAGAAATACAGAGCTGAAAAGCTTAATCAACTTTATGTCCACTCATTTGGCGATGGCTTGAATGTAGCCTAACAGACATTCGACTTTATGGAAAAAGTTACACTATATAGCTTTAGGTACTATGTTTCAATGAGTTTGAGTTGCACAAGACGACCAAACAGACGCCGTAGAATGTGTAAAAAGCATTCAGCTTGAGGCTGTTGGTAGTAAATAAGTCTCTAAGACCTCAAGCACAGGAACCAAAGAGTCGCCCTCCCTTCTTCTCCCAAAGCCACAAAGCCGCGGGGAAACGGCCAGATTTCAAACTTTTGGAGGAGTGGCAGAAGGGAGGGAGTGAAACTTTTTGTAACCTCTCCGCCAGATAGTTCAGTCACGTGTTTACAGCACATGTGGCCCAGATTTTTTTTCCCTCCTGTAAACTGAACTGTTTAGTTCATGTCGACACACGTCATGGGAGCGCCTGTGTGCCAAGCCCCGTCTCCACAAGGCCACTGCCTCTGCATGTAGGAATGTGTGAGAGCATGTGTGTGTGTGCGTGTGTGCGTATGAGAGCATGTGAGTGTGTGTGTGGGTGGGCACGTGCTGTAGCAGAGAGGCCCCTCCCTGGGTCAGCTTAGGAGGGAGATTTGAAAAACAGGAACTGCAGAAATAGCGCCCTGTGTCTGAAACACGTGAAGCGAAAACCAAACAACGGAAAAACGTGACAGTCCGATGGTCAGGTGGAAAGTTGACTTTGTTTTGACCCACTCACACAGATTAGAGCGTCTGCTAGCAAGGTTTTAACTTTTGAATGGAGATTAGATGCACTTTAAATCTGGAATATGAACCGAGCAAAGTTGGCTACAAATAAAGAGTTGCCAAATCTTTTCAATCCTAGTCGAAAAAGATCTTGAAAAACGCTCGACATTAGTTTCCCCAAAAGCATTTAGTTTGACCAAAATTCAAACATTAACAATGAATTTCTGCTCAGTTATAAAAAAGGGGTTTGCCTTCACTTATTTTAAATTAAAAGAGGGTCTTTAGGATTGTTTCCATGTTCACAATTTAACACTCAGTTTAATCAAGGGAGCCTTTACATTACATTTACTCTTTGTTGCCATTACCGACAGGTGAAGTTTATAAATTACAGCAAAAGGTTAAAAATGTAAGAATTTCAGCAAGATATGGGCCCCATTTATTTCACTGTGGGGGATCATTTAGGGTGCTATATAGTGATTGAGAAACTAACTGTAGTATACACTATGTAGTAATTTCAGGCAACTGGTTTTACACTGCATAGTTTTTCATTTAAATCCCCCCCCCCCAAAAAAAAAAGAAAATATACTTCTTGCCCCTGGCCTTGACACAATTCTATCCAGGAAGACATTCCCAGCACACAACATACAAACCTATCAACTCTAAAAAAATAAAGATACTCTAGATGCAATTTGAACACACATCGGGCTCTTTATTTCAGCAGCTCCACCACAAGCCTGGACCAAAATATTCAAACCACCCCATTCATCATTATAAACACATGACATCATTGTTTCCACAGAGAGGGGAAGACATTTTCTCTCCCTCTCAAAGTTTAAGAACCAAAAGCCAAAACAAAAGAATAATGTTTTCCTTAGATCTAAAAATCCTCTCACACTTGCTGAACCTGCAGCATTAGAAAAAAAATCTCAACTGCAAAAAAGGTAACAGGTAGTTGGTTTTGCTTTGGTTTTTTTCTGACCAAGTATAAAAATAGTTACCGTGGTATTGTAACTGATCAGGAAAGAAGGAGGAAGAAAACATAAAAAGGCTTTCCACTAGCCTTTAACTTTTAGTTGTCATTAAAACATCCATTTTTGTAATTTGGGGATGCCAAGAGAAAGGCATATTTTGTAGAAAATCAGTGTATAAATGGGGGGTAAAATAATTCATACAAAAAAAAAAAAAAAAGTATATAAAAAGTAGTATCAAAAAAGCACCTAAAACATTTTTAAGGTATTTTAAATTAAGTGCTTAAATAAAAATAAAAAACATGACAAATTCAAAACAAAATAAAATATACACAGGGAGGAGGGTGAATGAAACGTTAGACTTGGCAGTGTGGGGTTTGGTTGTATTATTGCAATGTGGCAGCGATTTGTGCTTCAAACGCCAGCATTATAAAAACAAAAAGAAACAGGGTAAAAACAGGCAGTAGGTCCAAAGTGGTTATTAAAAGGAACGATGACATCACCTCAGCGACATCTTCAGAGTCGAGCGTCTTTCACGGTCTTTCCCCGCTTTAAAATTTGCATAAATAACTAACTTTGCTATAGTTAAAATGAACAATTTGAGACTTAACAAAGTCTTGTTGATTATTCCCAAAAAAGGCATTTTTTCCTCTGTGGTGGGGCGAGGCATCGGGCTCAGAATAGAGTGTGTATAGTCTGTTCAGGGGGGAGAGGCAGTGTGTGTTTTAAACAGGCAGTTTCAATGGCCTATGGAGGTGTTCACAGCTTCTTGAGCCGGCTGTACATGTCTCTCTTGCTGCGCTCCCCGGCCCAGGTGCGGCTCCTCAGACGGAACTTCCTCAGATCCTCCTTGAAGTCCTCGTGGTGCATCGGCCGGTACGACTCTGGTTCACATTGAGCCTGAGCAGGGGGAGAGAAAACAAGACCAGGTTAAAGCAATGAAGAGACATCAAGGGTTTCATTTAACCTCGACATGTATGACTAAATAATAATGCCGTAAATGTCCCGTTTGACAATAGTTCATCTGTTCTCAATGTAACAGTGGACAGTGAATATCCAACAAAAGATGTATGCCTACTAGTGTCAAGGCTGCAATCTTTACTTTTACAGATTGTTCTATATAAAACACTTGATGTCAAGTGGTTTCCAGTAGGGGTGTGCAAGTGTAACCGGTTATTGAATCATAAACATTATGGAAAAAGGTTTTGAAAATGATTCAATGTGTTTGAGACACTCCATTCATTTAATTTCACATCACAACTAACAAACTATTTAGAGATGAAAAAAGCTAGTCTGCAGAATATGTCTGCCACGTTCAGAGTGTTATCAGCCAGCCCAGCAGACACGCCACAGACACGTGATGTCAGTCACCGCCTCTGCAGCTGTGAGTGACGTAGTGACCCAGTTAAAGTGAACTATGCGCCTAAGTATCTGTATGCATAGAATGTATCCGTCATATTTGAGGGCCTTTGTTAAACCTCGACCTGGCATTCAAAGTACGTTATAGGAGGAAGGTGAAGCAAAGCTCACCTGGAAATGGGGGAAGAAGTCTTTGTATCCGCCCTTGAGGATGTAGAGCTCTGGGTAGTGGAGGACGGGATAGTCGTTCATGGCGCGGTCTCTCTCCCTGATGAAGCGACACATTCTGGGGCCGCGCTCCGACGAGAACTCGCAGTGGAACACGAAGACAACGCGCTTGTCCACGGTGGTCGGGATGATCGGCCGCTTGAGCAGGAAATCCTCCAGCTGCTCCTCCTGGTGCAGGTTCAGAGCACCCTGGGGGAGACAGAGACAGA
This sequence comes from Ammodytes marinus, assembly GCF_949987685.1. Classification (NCBI taxonomy): domain Eukaryota; kingdom Metazoa; phylum Chordata; class Actinopteri; order Uranoscopiformes; family Ammodytidae; genus Ammodytes; species Ammodytes marinus. The sequence goes on from NC_137219.1 coordinate 4,536,073, forward strand.
AATAACCATTTAATACATGACAGACAAATGCTTTTGACTTTTTATGTATATAAAAAGGTATGTATTAATGTCCAGTGTGTCATTGCATGCTTCTGTATTGTTAACCGAGTCTGTGATACTTTGTTATTGGCTACAAATGTAAATCTACAGATGGCTAAATGAAAAGTATGATATGTATTATTGATTGTGTGGACATGGAAAATCACAAAAAAAAATATATATATAAATATTTCTTGACAACACACCAAAAATAATTCTGCCTAAGCAAAGTGTGTAAACAAAGCACTTAAAACTGGTTGTGACTGGATTTTTTTTTTTTAAATATGCCCTTAACAACACAAACATTTTTGGAATTTCCGGCTCACCTTGATGTGTCCTCCCTCAAACTCGTAGGGGTATCGGCAGTCGATGACGATGACTCGCTCCACCAGCTGATTAAAGTGTCCGGAGAGAGCTGCCACCATCTGAGGAAAACACATAATAGGATTTAGTATAAAAAAAAAATACGGCAAGTTCTTCTGATAAATTACAAAATAGTAATATGGCTGCCACTAACAACTTAAAATACCACTACCTTTTTCAGAGTCCAAAGAGCCACTCAACCGAACAATGACCGGAGCCAAAAATAAAAATGACTTACTCCATGACGTAGCAAGTATGCAAGACTTTAAAAATGTACGCATGGAGGGACACTCTTACCACTACACTACGAGCGCATTTTAAACGTTGACAATGTTGATTAGACACTACAGCCATACAATCCAGTTGTGGCATTTGTCACATAAGGTAGCCAGTGAAACCAGCAAAGTGTCTACTCACCATTTCTGGGGTGATGTACTTGAGGTCTTGATGTTTGCCTTCCACTGTTGGCAGCACAAAAGTCTAAAAAAGACAAATTCATTGGATTAGTAATTTAACACAATTAAGCTATTAGTGTAAGAATCACAGCAGCAGCAGCAGTCTTCATTACCTTGGTGAAATCTCCAATGAGCTCGTTGCTGCTTTCCTCTCCGTCCAGCAGCTTCTCTATGTCTGTCTGACAGAAGGACTTGGACCTCTGGAGCAGTGAACCGCTCTGCAGGGAGACGGAGGAGAGAGAGTTAACGAGGCAATTTGAGATGGCTCTGTAAAGCCGGTGACATTAGACAGTGAGCCTCAGAGGAGGTTTCAGAGCCGATTCTACACTTCCACTTAGGAGGGAACAGATGAACAGAGGAGACTGAATTTCACCCTGAAGAATTGTCCCAACAAAAAAAAAAAAAAGTGTCTGCTTTGGTCGAAACTGATCACTTGCAGCATGTCAAAAGCATCCCAACAGGTTGAGAGCAACAGCCCTTAACCCTTTGATCAAATGCTCATGGTTGCACCAGGCAGTAAGGACTCACCAGTCGTGGAGATTCAGGGAAGATTTCCAGGGTGGTGGCATGTGTTCCTGCCACACTGCGTCGTCTCTTCACCCTGATCGGAGTGTTCTCGTCCCTGGGACACTCGGGACGTTTGACCGCAGCACGGGACACCGGGCTGGGCATGGAGGGGGAGCGGAACAGGCTGCGGGGCCGGCAACGAATCACAGGCTAAAAAGGAGAGAGAAAATATATGTTAACTCCAATGAACAGTCTATTGTAAGCTTAAGATGACAAGCCTGATTATGATACTACCTTCGTCAACCATAAGGAATGTTTTGTTTCAGTAACGACTTGTGATAACATTGAAGACTTTTTTTTTTTTTTTTTTTAAAGGGCAAACATAAACATTTCAGCTTCTAGAAACTAGATTAATGCGATACGAAATGTCAAACAGGCTTCTTGTGTTTGCCCACATGAACTTTTCCCATCTCTCTAGACTTCCACCGTTTCTAATTATACAATGGAGGCAAATGCTTGTTATTGGTCTTCAAGTCGAGTCTCACTGCTTTACTCATGTAATTAATTCATCCCATTAAGACAAACTTACCGAGTCTTCTCCGGGGCTGTCGGTCACCAGTGGGGCTGTGAGCAAACTGGCCATTCCCATCGGCATCCCATTGTCGTTCTGTAGGTGACAAGGAGGTTGTGTGAGACATGGTACAGAGAAATCATGAGCATCTTTAGTCAAAATTTTGATTTTCTGAAATATACCAGAACAAGGTGATTTCAGATTCTCTAAAAAGTTTTGGAATAATTTTGTAACTCATTTGCATTTAATAATTTGTGACTCAAAGTATTAGTTTATTTTTTATTGTCATTTTACTTATTTCATCATCATTGATTTTTCCTTACATCTTCTTTTTTCCTTTGTTATGTGTACGTCTGTGCACTAATGCCTCAAATTGTAGTAACCATGTATTTTAAAAAATAGAATAAATACACTGCTAAAAAAAAAAAATCATGATTTGATCCATTTAATGAACACATGCTTTTCCACAGCTGTCCTCTCACCTCCATGTTGTCATCCAGAACCTCCTGGAAGCCGTCGTCCTCGTAGTCTTTAGGGGACGGGGGCGAGTCAAAGAAGTCCAGCTGCTGCGTGGGGGAAAACTGAACGGAGGGGGAAAAAAAGACAGCGATCGTGAACATCTTTAACATAGTTCACATCTTTCTAGAACCAGTATTAACACTGTATGTGCAAAGATGGCTCCAGATTCTTCATATGTTTTTACGTCACATACCATGAGGGCTGGTGCCGAGCTGGGGCGGTGGGCAAACGCGTCCTTCGAGCGACCGCTGTTGAAAGAGCGCACGCGACAACGTGACACCGGCTTGGTTGGCTTCTTGAATTCAAAGCCCTCCTGAAAAAGAAAAGAATCTCATTTGAAAAAAAAGAAGAGTGAAACAATACACAACAACATTTTTTTCCAATCCGTTTTGTTTTTAAAAACACATCTGCAGGAATTAATTTTCTGAACCAACTTTACACTTACTGAAGAAATGCAACAGGCCTGTATTTTAATTTAAACTAATATTGTTCTAATGTTAACCAACTAGGTGACATGATAAAATCCAGAGATTGTAAGCCAAATGATGCAATGCCTTCACTATAGCAACAGACCATCTTTCTCTATGCATTAGAAAGTTCCATTGGAAGCAACAGTCCATTTAACAACGTTCTCTTACCTCTGGAATGTTCTCCTTGTTGCCGCGTTGAGAGGCGGACATTTGCGACGGTTGTTGACCAAATATTCCGTAGCGGTTTGAATCCATGTCTTGTTCTTTATTAGACGGACTGTAGCTCTGGAGCTGGAGCTGAGAAGGAGAAGACAAGAGGGGTCCGGTCAGAAGATGCTCAGAGACTAAAACAATCTGCCATGTGGTGAGGTTCTGAACTCACTAAAAACTGCCCTCTAGACATAATCTCGTTATCCAAAATGTGTTACTGCAAATTTGATGTCGCTTTGATTGCAAGTTAATGTTCTAAAAAAATAAATAATAATCTCTTGTCCCCCGTGTATGTTATGATCCGATTACACCAAATTCCTTGAGTGTTGTGCTTTATGGACGCCTGACAACCAGGTTATAACTACAACAGGCTGAATTAAAATATATGCAATACTAAACAAACAAAAACATGACAAAATGTGCTTACTGGTAATGAGTTGTTCCTTCGAATGGGCATCTTCCTATAATTGATAGAAGGGAGACAAAGACATTTCTGTCAATACAAATGATATCAACATGCAGACAGGCCGTTTGAGTTTGAGGAGTAAAATGAGGTTCAAATAAGGACAGGCAATAATCAAACACCAGAGAATGACTTCAGGTTATGGAATAGATTGACTACTTACTCGTTGACAACTCTGCGGGACTGCTGAATGGCCCTTTCAAATCTGCAACAGGAAAAATGACAGATAATGTATTAGGTGCCTTAATATAGCAGCAAGTAAAGTAAAAAAAAAATGTAATCAAAATTGTAGAACATTTTCTGTGAATCAACTGATTATCAATGAACCAAATAGGTTTTAACCAGAAAGCATTGTGTCTTCATAATAAAGCCTTTGGTTAAGACGGCCTTCATTGCCAGTCAAAGCACACTGTGTGCTCATTAACTACAAAGACCAAAGAAGCTGGAGTTCTATAGAGCAAGCCAGAGGAACGGTTGGACTAGGGGAAGTTGGGTGAATGCGTAAAGCCAAGAGGTGGTCTTTGCATTGGAGCAAAACCCACCTGTATGCTAAATGAGTGAGAGAGCTCAAAGTGCAGCTCTGAGGAGGTGTGTGTGTGTGTGTGTCAGTGTGAGTGTGTGTGTGTGTGTCAGTGTGAGTGTGTGTGTGTGAGGGGGGGGGGGGGGGGGGTGGCAGAGATCAGCTAATCTACCATATGCCTGCTGGAGCCAGCGCCGCCAACCCCTTTTCTGCAAGAGCCCTTTGTCTGAGGAGGAGAGAGCGTGTCCCATTCAAAGCAACCCGGGAGGAGGCAGGGCAGGGCGCTTGTTTTCTGGGGCTGCCCTCATTTCTATAGCCCCTGATGCACAGAAACCTCAACCCCCCCTTTTCTCCTATTGAAATAACAGTGCATAGGAAGAGTGTGCCAAACCCCAGAGGGGGGTGGCTATCATCATTATTAGAACCCAATACTAGGGCACATCCTCCCCCAAAAAACCCTTAGCGACCATCCCAGCAGCTGTTAAGGAGGTGAATGGGGGTCTTTTTCTACTTCAGCACCAAATGCTGCTGTAAAGGAACTCGCACATCAGTCGTGGGCAGATGTCTGTAGCAGTGAGTGACTCGCCCTAACTAGGAATAGTGAAGAGTAAAGAAAGGGCCACCCAAGATTAGCAAGGAGAGGATATGCGGACAAACTGGTCGAGATAACAAAGCCAAACTACATTCATGTTACAAATAGTCTGCAACTATTAAGCCGGTTTCTACGTTCCAACGTCTTTTTTCACTTGATAACTTAATGAAAGTTAAGCTCCCCCTGCTCATATCAGCTAATCTTCTTAGTAGAAAAATTAGCGACGCTGGCATCTTAAAGCTAACGGTAGAAAAGATAATCCTACAGATGAGGTATAGTGCTTGGGTGAGTGCAGGGTGGGAGTGGGTGAGTGCAGGGTGGGGGTGGGTGAGTGGGGTACGCAGAGAGGGGCACAGCTCACAATCTGATTGATTAGAACAGACACAAGGACATACAGACACACAGTGCAACTTACGTGTCATCCATTTCTGGAGCGTCCATGGGGCTGGGGAGATCCATGCCCAGGCCTGAGGGGAGAGATTGGTGTCAAGGGTCAATTTAAGCATCAAGTGGTTAAGAGTAAGTGATGTGGAACTGGCACCAAGAACCAATGAATAGCAATACATTAGAACGGATGCTGGTGAATGATTTGGTACATTTTCTAAGTTTAATAGTATATTGGGTGTTGACTTTACACTATATACGAGTTATGCATGAGTGCAACTGTGCATACAAATAAAAAAGGGACCGCAAGTACTGATTATATATTCATCACACCAATCATTATTGTTCAGATTAGATGTCAGAAAAGGGTGGGAATATCCTATACGCACTTTCCTAAAAAGGTTTAGATGACCCTTTAAAGTAGCTTGCGTCACAGTATAGGTCATGAGTTACAGATCACATAAGACAGAAAAAAAAGTGTATATTATTGATTGAGAAGTTGAAAATCATGTACTAATGGCATTTTGGCTTGACAAATTAACATAATTGCAAATTAATTTATATTGATCGAGTTATTGTCAATATCATTGTTGTTGAACTTAATTATAACCATTGACAATGCTCCTCATCACATGACTACATCATGTAAAGATGAGGGGAATGAGTAGTATGAAATGAGATGCAGATATGTACGAAATTCAGGCCCTCGGGCATCATTCAATTAGCACAGACAATAGCCTTCTTTGGCGGGGGCTCACCAGCATCGGATGAGACGTCAGAGGCGAAGGAGGGAACCTTCTCGAGGGGTGCACGCTTTCTCCTTTTCGGAGTGTCCCACTGGCTGCGTGGGGAAAACGAACAAGAACAAAGAAATCAATGAATTGGACAGTAATGCAGAATCAATGTAACACTGATGGAATTGAATACATGTAGTTTAGCAATAGCATAGCTTGCAATACAACATAACAGGAGCTCTAGCTAGGTCATACCATAGGCCTACAGTATATAGGTCATACAAATAGAACACCACAAAACCGTATACAAACAACTATATTAATACCTTCCAAGTACAGCTAAATTGGTCATGTCCAGAGCCAAAGTGGTGACAGGAGACATCACGGTGGCGGGTCCAGGGCAGAAGAGGTCCATGCAGTGCCCGTTCTTTGTGCTCATCTCGGGCATAGTGAACGAGGAGAGCCCGGGGATTCCGTCGGGCCTAGTTTTCAAGATGCGCCTCACAGGACTAACAGGGCTGCCAAACACATCGACCGACTCCATCTTTAGCGCGGGGTCCAATTTGTATGTATATAGAGAATCCGGTTGAAGTTATTACTTCGTTTTTAAAAAACAGAGTAAGATGTCGGGATACGGAGAGACTTCAAGCTAACCTAGGAAGCTAACTAGTCATCTAGCGATAATTTAAGATAACATGTCAAAATATACAACCCAAAACACCGACTGGAAGTGTATCCTCAGTTCCGTATGGGGTATAATTTAGGTTCAGGGCTAAAGCCACATAGTTTTTGTCCCTGTCAGAGAGTTGCAGCACCGCGTACACCCTCTCTGACAGCCCCTGGTTTTCTGAGAAATGGATCCTGAAGCTGGTCCTATTTATGTTCAAAAGTGATGCTCCGAAGCGGCAATCTCTAAGCCAATCAGCGTCGTTGTGACTTTCCCTCGACCAATCAAAGCGCTGGACGAGACGCCACTGTTGTTCCCTCACCGGATGGAGCGTGGCAGAAGAAGGATGTGATGACAAAATCCTTTAAACTTTTTCGCATCTTCCTTCTCAGATATCTTTTGTTCTCAGAGAGTCTCAACTGTTGCATAAACATTTATGAATGAAATACTCGACGAATGCGCACATATTTCTTACTGATAAACACACCTTGCTTTTAAGACACTTATTTTTATTATAAAATGCGCGAGGAAAGATTAATTTGGCCTCTATAAATGGCAAAAAGGACAGATATGCCTGCTGCATGCAAGCCTGTTTATCCTATAGACATAAAAGAAGTGTGTACACAACACCATATCATTTAAAAAATCAACACAAACATGTATAATTCCAAAAATGCAGAAACTTTAAATTATATAAACACTTTCACACATACAAGGGGAAAAGATTATTAGATAGATAGATAGATAGATAGATAGATAGACAGACAGACAGACAGACAGACAGACAGACAGACAGACAGACAGACAGACAGACAGACAGACAGACAGACAGATAGACAGATAGACAGATAGACAGATAGACAGATAGACAGATATATAGATAGATAGATAGATAGATAGATAGATAGATAGATAGATAGATAGATAGATAGATAGATAGATAGATAGATAGATAGATAGATAGATAGATAGATAGATAGATAGATAGATAGATAGATAGATAGATACAGAAAAATAAAGGGAAAGAAGACAGGAATAGAGAGGGAAAAAGGCAGGGAGACATTTTGGCAAAGGGCATTGCTATCACATGCATACCATAGCCTAGTAGCATACCTCATGTATCGCCTCCCACATGAAAGTGACTCAGACAAAGAAGATCAGTTTCTCACTGATGTAACACTAAATACTTCCTTTCTGTTGTTTCTGCTCCACCAGCCTACACATTCTTCCAAAAGCATGTTAAATTCATTATGGTTTATAACTTTAAAACAAAGTATTACTGACTATCGACCATGTTCTGTGAGGTAATGCGATTTCTGAATGTATATAGATGTGTTTAAGAGTGGTTTGCATTAAATTTGCATGTTGCATGTGTGAGTAACGGGGTTTTATTTATATTTTCCTATGCATCACACATCTCTTTCTGTCTCTATGTGAAAGAAATTGCAACTGCAGCCCCAAAAAAACTGTCAAAATGGAGTTCAAAATGTGTTTATTTAAAGAGGTAAGCAATGCCATATACACTGCTTCTTCCAGTTCTTCCATCATAGTAAAGCAGAACGCATATATTTATGAACAGTCTTATGAATTGCATAATTTGGTTTGCATGCATTTGTAGAATAACACATTAACTAATGTTCTGGTGCCTGGTTGTCTCACAGAGACACATATGTAATGTCCTCTGGATTAGGCCCCGGTGTCTTGCTGTGAGTTTCAGGACTCCATTTTGAAGGTTTAAAGCACTAGTTACTCTGCAGGGACAAAGACTCATGTTTGAATAAACACACACACACACACACACACACACACACACACACACAACCCGGGATGTAACTAGTTCAACCAGGTTGAACTAGTTACATCCCGGGTTGTAACTAACCGAGGCAAACTAACAGAGGCAAACCAACCGACAAAACCAGACCTATGTGAAAAGTAAAAAGACACCAGTAATTTTTAAATTACTGGTGTCTTAAATTCCTCTTCCACCGGAAGTCCAGGTTACTCATGTACAGCCCTGACAATGCCGATTGTGCAGTTATGTGCAATTCAGATATCTTATCAGGCGAGGCAGGCAGCACCCACTTCCAGCACAACAACAGAGCTTTATAGTGTTCCAACGAGAAGCCCTTTCGGTATCATTTTGTGCAAACCTGAAGTCGTATAGGCACGGGGGTGTTCTGACCCTTGGCAAATGTCTTCACAGGTTTGTAGAGCTGAAGTATCTGTGTGATTGGCATCGCAAATGTAAATGTGGGCTTTAATGCACTTCCCTGTAGAGGTACAACAAGCACGGGCCTGTGACTCTGGGATCCACACCCCACAACTCAATAGAAGAGACACAAGAAGTGGGGGAGTAAGGAGAGAGGGGTATAGAGGGAGAGAGAGAGAGATAGGGATAGAGAGAGAGAGATAGAGAGAGAGATAGAGACCGAGAGAGAGAGAGAAGGGCGAGTTGGTCACCTCGAATAAAATCCCCCGACACCTTCAGTTACGACAAAACCTTCACTGACTGACTCCCCACTGTTGACAGATTTCCTCCTTACGCAAGCTCACACCAACAGACACAAACACACATGTAAAAAGGGGCCACGGTTCACAAGTAATAGATGAACAAAAAGCTACTGATGCTACAATAAAGCATTCTAGATTATTACCTCACTTTTTGATTACTGTCAACTTGCTCACATGAGAAATTGGAAAGATGTTTTATGATGTGTAGCCCCATTGAATCGTCTAGGAATTATATGTGAAAAACATATTACGTCTGGCTGTATTCAAAAGTATTAGTAGAACAACAATTAGCAAATTAAGATTAGTTGATTGTCAGAAAATAAGCAGCAACAAGTCGTTATTCAAATGTTTGGTGTTTAAGAGCTCTTTCATTCATGCACACAACATGAAAATCAGACTGATGAGTCGTAACTTCGTTGAGTCTGCATCCATTTTTGTCAGTAACATTACTCCTGTGAGCAAATTTAGTCAACACTTCTCAATTTCAATTTGCTTTTAGACTGCATTGCAATGGTGTTTTAGCAAAGACCAGAACTAGTTGACAGACACTCATTGTGATTCTTGCAAGTTACAGCACTGCATTTTTTGGATTTTCAGAAGATACCGAAGATTATGGAAACCCGTCAAAAAACCTGCATAACATGCTTTTAAAAAATTCTTCAGCAAAGATGTTGTCTTTCGTTTTGTGACAGCTGGAACTTGCAAATACAACGACAATTAGTTTTACCAGCGGTCCACGCTTTCATACACCTTGCATAACGTAAGCTAGATGATCCAATATAACCTTTCATCTTTACTAAATGCTGCTATAAAAACTGCTCTTTGGATCAAAGTTTATCACGTGACTTATTTGATAAAGGCTCAATCGTATCGCTATTCCTCTCCCTTGTGATTCACTTAAACAAAGGTGGGCGTGGCTACCTAGTTTGTGGTGGACTGTACTAACCTATAATTGGAAGCCTTATAATTAATTCTGTCCCCAGCCGCGGCCCCAACACTAAACAATCCCCTCAGCTTTCAAACCTTCCATTTACAGCCGAGGGTGTAACTACAGGGGGAGGGAGGAATTTACAGCCACAGACACACACCGGTGAAGTTTTGCAGGTGTGAAGCACCTTTTTCAAGATGACCTTTTGAAATGACAAATGGGAGTTGAACAGAAGCCGAAGATGTTTTGCAAAGCCTAAAACTTAATTTTTGACGTTTACACAGTGCCTGGCTGCAGTTTTATTCTTCATGTCAATATAGAAAACCTCCAAAGTTGCCACAGACCCCGAATAATGTATTTTATTAACCCTATAACACCTTGGTTAGGTTAGAGAAAATCTTGTTTCGAGATAGAGACCTATATGAATAAAGAAAAAAAAGAGAGATTAGCTAAGAAAATACATAAGTGCAAAAAGAGATCTCTTGCAGCATAGGAAGAACATATCAGACCTTTTACTAGTTAGGAGTCATACAATGTAATTTCACTACAAGTAAAAGTAATGCATTGAGATGAAGTGAAAGTATAGAAGTTATTAGTATAATGTACAGATATTATCGTCGTTATGCGTCAGAATGGCCCCTGCCCTATAGTGCACTGCCCTCTCAGCCTAAAAGTCGCCTCATGTTGTAGCTGTTTTGGAGGGAGCAAATTTAACTACTAAATGTCCTGTCAAATTGTATGGTTTACTGTCTTATGCAATTTACTTTCTACAATGCCAAGTTGAAGCCAATAACTTATTCAAGCCCTTCAGTAGTTTGGCCTACTGTATATGGATAAAATTGTTGCCACGTTGGATCGGTCCGAGCCTCTTTGTTTACATACCCATTTACAGAGCCTAGGCTGTGTATTTACACCACGTTATTTTCAGTGCACACATTTATTTTTTATTTTTTTTTAACCTTTATTTACACAGGGAAATCCCATTGAGTCCAAAGACTCTTTTACAAGGGAGACCTGTTACCATTCCCACGTTACCATTCACACACACATTCATACACCGATAGCAGGCTTACTATCGACATTCACACATTGTAAATAATACAGACAGGTGGCAGATTTTGAGGAGATATTCACAGATTTTTTTTTTTAAACTGATTATGACATCAGGAGTTTTCCAGAACCGCTGACTCAACCTTTAATAGCCTATGTGAGTAGATGTAGGCCTTCCCACCATGCATGGTTACAAAAGGGATTCTCTTATTACCTTAAACCTGGGTGAAGGGTACCGATTGGAGAATAGGCAACGAGCAGTTGATCGGGACACTTAAGCCTATTGTGCATTTGCATTGGTCTTATCTGCAGATGGGTTGTTGCAGCAGCATTAACATTGACACATGTTCAAACAGGTCATTAATGCAGAATCAGTCAGTGGTAGCTTCATCGTATAAAGCACTCAGACTGTCACATGGACAGAAGTGAAAAAAGGTTTGATATTTAACATCCCATTCACAAGAAAAATGCCTCAGAGCTTCTTCAATAGCAGCGTGTAATAATGTGTTACTGTGTGTGTGTGTGTGTCTCTCTCTCTCTCTCTGTGTGGTGTGTGTGTGTGTGTGTGTGTGTGTGTGTGTGTGTGTGTGTGTGTGTGTGTGTGTGTGTGTGTGTGTGTGTGTGTGTGTGTGTGTGTGTGTGTGTGTGTTACTGTGGCCAATGACATTATTGCACAGGCGCTAACCTTTATGCTAACAGCAGACTGGCTGACTCCAAAACCAACTTTTGACGTCACATTTTCAGACATCTTGCCACAATTTTTCGCCCGGAGCTTATCTGTATTTTTCTCACTGCAGTTCTAACCTTGTGTGACCCAGTGTGAGCACACACAAACCCTCTGCTGTCTCGCACTTCGATTCAAGTGTGGCTTATAAAACTAGCATTTATTCAAGCCCTGTATATGACCCTTGTGGCTTCCTAGGATAATTGAGTGAATGAGTAAATACTTATCACAAAAGCACCTTTCAAGCTCCAGATAATAGACTCATGATAAAGAAGACAAGCAATAAGGCCATCAAAAGCCCGCCAACATAAACACACCATGAAGCCTAAATACAGTGTAAAGCTATAGCCTGGTGTGTAGGCTAAGTGTTTCATTATAGCCTAAGCTAAATGCCAAAATAATCCATGCTAAAAAGCCATTGCCAAACGAGTTGACACTGAGTTGATTAAGTCCATCAGCTCCACAAAACTTTTGACAACATACAGTAGCCTACTCTGTGTCAACATACATTTGTTATCTTAAAATCTAGCTAAAAATGAACAAAGCAAATAAATGTATTAAAGGGTATTATTTTGTGCTCGTCTAAGGGATAGTTTGACACTGGAAGATACTTTTTGATTGTTTTATCAAGAGTACGTTGAGAAGAATGAAACCATTCTCACGGTGCAAGATGAATAGGCCTTCAGCAGGGAATTAGCTTAGCATGGAAGCCAGTGAAGCAGCTAGTGTGTGGCCATTTTCCAAAGTAAAAAAATAAATAAAACATCAGCACTGTTTAGACTTAACTTATTAACATGTTATGTTTAGTCATTTAGGCTATTCTGCACACAAATAAAGTATAGGTATATAGTGAAACTGGCAATTCGGGGGTTTACATGGAGTTACATGGGGGAATATTTCTTGCAAACTCTTTTACTTTAAAACCACAACATGTTTTACAGTTCTGTTTGTGTACAGATTTAAAACATTAGATATACGTGTGTTAATAAGCATTATTGAATAGTGCTTCTTTCGACAGAGCCTTTAGCTGTCTTCCCCTTGCCCATGTCTTAGCTTGGCTAACATAAGCTTATCATTTACCTACAGACACAAGCGCGGTATTAATCTTCAATCTCATCTATCTCTCAGTGATAAAGTGTATTTTTCTTAGATTCAGACCTGTTCCTATATGCCAGTGTTATGTTTTCCTAGCAGCAGAAATCCCTTATCATATGATTACTGTTTTCCCTCCAACAGGCTTTTTAGATAAGAGTTTTTCTTTTCTTTTTGAGATAAGCCTGAGCAAACGGAGCCAATGCAGATATGTTGCCACAACACATGCTCTGTTTCTTTTCACTGTAGTGAACCAAAATAACATATGGGACAACACTGTAGAGCTACAGAACCTAAAGCGACTTCCAATAAGTGCATTGAACTGATTGAACCATGGAGGTAGGCAAGTGTCATGTAAGTATGTCTACATTAGCTTCAAATAAGCCAAACTACAATGTGTTAAGGACAACAAAAAAAATACCATAAATGATCAATTTCCCTCCAAATGATGAGTCCTGCTATGGTGAGGCTGCACCGTGATCCTTAACAAGTTTAATATGTAACCGCACATAGCCATAGTCTTCTTCTCGTATATCTCCTTTGACAGAAGAATCTAGGGTATGAATGCAGCCATGGGAGACGGTCAGCCAGCCACTAGCCTATAGCCCCTCACCCCTCAAACCGCCTCCCGGGTGTTCGCCCATATACCATTGTTCCCTTGTATTGTCCCCACAAGTGTCAATGCAGACTCAACCCTTGGTGTGTAGGTCAAGCCTCCACCGGTCAACCACCACCGCCACCACTATCTATAGGCTGATGTCGCGGAAGTATAGGAGCAGACCACACACACACACACACACACACACACACACACACACACACACACACACACACACAAACACACACACACACATCTGCTCGTGCGAGAGGCCCTTCAGCCGACAGATGGACATCCACACAGAGGGAGAAGGCATCGAGCCTCTGGCCAGAAATTGTGGAGGGAAAGCTGCAGACAATGGAGAGGAGGGGACGGGGTAGACGGCAGGCCACGGTGTGTGTGTGGGGGGATGAAGAAAAGGAAGAAGGAGGAGCAGGTTTATAGAGTCCGCTGACACCTCCTGAGTATATATTAATGAGATGATTCAAAAGCATAGAAAATTTACAACAGAGAGGTTACTGCTTTCTTTAGTATCAATAAGATGTGCTGATTACAATGAGTGCTGAAAACTACAGTGGTGGATATTTACTTAGTACGAATTAGAGGTATAGCTCACTTTACTTAGGCCTAAGTTTATCCATTTTATTTGACTTAGGATATATAAATGCGGTATGCTATATCTCAGTAGCAAATATTGTACTTTAAACTCCCTTTCAATCCAGTGAAAACCACATAATTCCAAATTTGGTGAAATGTTCCTTTTTGAGCTGAGAAATAATGATTTTACTTATTTAGCTAAATAAACCATTACACTACACTATTACACTACGAATTTAAAAAAAAAATATAAGCTGAAAAAATGTATCACAACACTGAAACAGAGCTGTAGCAATCGGAGCTAATGAAAGTGTGACTTTTTAGCGAAAATTTCTTTTAACAAAATGAATATTTTTACCTTTGATTCCTTGATAAATAATGCGGATCATTTTTCTATTATTATTTTGTATTTTCAGCGACTGTGACGTTAATGCTTATAATGAAGTAAAGGATCTGAATTCTCAATGCACTGGATAAAACAAACAAACATACAAATATATAAATACATTTGTTGGGTAAATAAACCAATCCATGTGTTCTGGGTGAAGGTAACAATGGTGAAACGACAAAGATTGGACCATAAACAAGAATAGGTCATATAACTGAATACTGTAGACACAAATGATCCAAATACATTTAAAAAACAGTATACAGAAATAAAACTGTCTTTTAAGCCGTGTCTCTTTTGCTACAACAGTGTGATTTCATTTTACACTTCAAAACAGCACGTATTGCTTCAGCTGTTGAGTCGAGTTTGAGCCGTAAAACATCTCATACATTTGCACGAGAATCTCAACGAGTTTGGTGCATTTCATGTTAAGCAGCTGGTTAAGTGTGTGTGTGTGTGTGTGTGTGTGTGTGTGTGTGTGTGTGTGTGTGTGTGTGTGTGTGTGTGTGTGTGTGTGTGTGTGTGTGTGTGTGTGTATGTGTGTGTGTGTGTGTGTGTGTGTGTGTGTGCGTGTGTGTGTGTGGATTCCTGCAAGCTGAATGAAAACACAGCCTCTGTCTGCAGGAGCATTTGTGTGTGAATACACTGGGCTGTTTACAGCTTTTAATTAGCTGATTTTAATCTCTGCAGTCTGCATGACGAGGGGCCGAACCAACTTCATCTGGTTACAGTTATTCAATAGTCTGTAGTTCCTTTTAGATGTAGATACTTCTATGTGTAAAATGATTACTCGTGGAGTTGAGTTTTTAAACATTTTATGGCAAATAATTGTCCCCATACTGGTAACCCTTTACTTTTACACCCCTAATTTAGCGTTTATAACCAGCAATAACACTTGACAAATGGTTTATTACACATTAGAATGTAAGTGTGATCTGCTATCTTTTATCATCTACCTAATTATAATGAATCACTAAAATATTCTAGTACAAACTTTTCAAGAAAAATGTCAACAATTTAGTTTAGTTTAGTTTAGTTTTATTTGTGCAAATAAACAAGATTAAAAAATGGCAAGAAGATGCGCATAGACATACATAAATGCACGGGTGGAACAAAAGAAACCCCGAAGGGCTTATGAAGGATGTCCACCTGACATTAAAATACAATAAAGAAATGAAGTAAAAAAAAAAGAAAAAAAAAAAGAGAAAAAAAAGAAAAGACAAACAAAAATAAAATTGAAGAGATAAAACTACAGTCATGTTACAAAAATGAAAATACATCTAAGTACATGTAAAAAAGCAATGTAAAGATGTAACTAACAAGCAAAAAGACAATATAACATACATTCAGTTTAACACATTATCGTAAGCTTTTAAAATTAGGTACATTTTAAGATGTTTTTTGAAAGTAACTAAAGATGAGTGTTTACGTAGAGTAACAGGAAAACTGTTCCAAATGACTGGACCTCTATCCCTAATTGAAAACTGTCCAAGATTTGTTCTGTAAAACTGACGATGAAGGAGATCTACAGATCTGGTCTGATGACTATGGATCTGTGACCTGGTTATAAAAAAACTGTTAATAGAAGAAGGAAGTAAATTATTGAGAAACTGGAAAACAAAAGTGCCGATCTGAAGAGTATTCACATCATATATGCTTAACAACTTCAGACTTAGAAATAACGGAGCACTATGAGCGTCCCAACTGGAGTTGGTTACAGTTCTAACAAATTTTTTCTGTAACATAAAAATCGAATCTAGACTGGTTTTGTATGTGCTTGCCCATACTATATTGCCATAGGATATAAAGGGATAAATAAGACAGTAATATAAATCCATACAAATTTTTCTTGACATACTCGTCGTATAACCCCAATGTTTCTCGCTAATTTATTGGACACCTGTGATATGTGTTTTTTCCAATTGAGCTTATTGTCAATAAAAACCCCTAAGAACTTAACACTGGAAACATTTTCGAGTGCATTGTTCGCCATAAAAATTGTTTTTTTGTAAGTAATTTAAACAAGCCAGCAAACAAGACTTATTTAGGTTCATGTTGACTCGACAGGGATATAGTTTAATGTCTCATTCACTTATGTTTGTTAGCTATCCCTCTATTATACATTCCTGCTTTTCTTATGTAAATTATTACATATAATTTACATAAGTCTACATCTTATCTTGCTAATTAACTTATATAAAAGATTGACAGCCTGTCCAGAAATAAGCCACCACAAGTGTGTCGCAGTAAGACTCCCTCTTTGTCTGTTTAAGTGATGGGCACACGTGTGTTAGGTGTGTGTGTGTGTGTGTGTGTGTGTGTGTGTGTGTGTGTGTGTGTGTGTGTGTGTGTGTGTGTGTGTGTGTACTGTGTGTGCCTGTGCGTGTGTGTGTGTGTCTGTGCCTGTGTGTGCTTGTGTGTGTGTATGTGCCTGTGTGTGTGCCTGTGCCTATGTGTGTGTGGTGTGTGTGTGTGTGTGATATACATCTTGAATATTGCATGGAAAGCAGTTGGCAGCAGTTGGGCGGGCCATCTGTCATAGGTCGTTTTTTAAAAAGGGGATCAGACAGAGAGTTTATGAATCATGGATGAGGTCAGGGATTAAAAGTTCATCATTTCAATAAGTATCAAAGGAACGTTATTAAATATCCATAAACCTGAACGATTAGCTGCACTTGATTATAATGCTCCCGACTGATTGATTATGTATTAATGGGCCATTAATTGGATGTGATGTCATTATTCTCTGCAGGGGTTACACATCCGGTTCAGAAGGGGCCCAGGTCAAAGGACATTTAGATCAAACATGTTATTCAGTTATTGACCATTAAATATGACCTCATCGTTAGAGATTTCACAGTATAGTCCCTTTGCCTCCAAGTCCTTATAGCGTGTCTTTGAATTGAATAGAATTAGTTTGGACTAGAAACTAGTATGCATGGCATCTATTTTATATTTTATATGAAACAATGTACAATGTATTTGTCCATGCTCTATAAACTTCTTAATAAAAATAAATAAATAGAATATAATGCCTTTGGTCATTGTATCAAGAAAATTAAACAGCAAATTATGGTTTACATTTTGTCGTAGGCCTACTTTGTAATTTGCAAGTGCCTTCATCTTTTCAAGTGTTAAAAACAATTAAGTCAGATTGTTATATCATTAGATCAACAACTTGGTTCTAGAACATGTCGAATGTTTTATCAGATGTCGGTGGTCTGTGTCAAAGTAGAAATTCTGTGTGTATGTTGTGTGTTGTTATGTGTTTTGGCATTCACATGTGTCCTGAAAAATAGATTCACTCCCAATCAAATTGTCCTCAAACACCTTTTTCATCCAGGAGAAATAAACCACTGGAAAATAAGTATGTGACGGGTGACTATGGCCGTGTCTGAACTGCCATACTAACGTCCTACTCATACTCATTTTGACTTCAATTTGAGTATGTGACGGTTGGGTATGCGAGTTTGGGTATGTGAGAAATTCCCGGATGAGTACTAACTTCCGGGAAGATTTTGGGTATGAATCGATCGTATACTTTTCCTACTCAACCGCCCCACAATGCACTGGGTCAATTCTACCCGCCCAGGAAAATGAAATATTTTCGAGCAAGTTGCTAGGCAACAACATTGTTTGGGGTTCCGCGATCTGACAACTGTACGTGCAGTCATTCATACACTCTTACAATAGATAAGAGATGAAGATAAATACCTAACAACATTAGAGTCACTAAGTGAAATGAGTGTTGTGAGTCTGATAGTGGAGAGAGATCAGAACAGATCGCTGTTCCACACACCGCGGCTCGTCCAGCTCAACTCACAGACAGCTGAGTGCTGATGAGCCGGACAGAGAGCGTCGGAGGGATCCTCCGCCTCAAAACATCATTATTATAAAACAAGAGGTCTAAAACACAGATGATGAACACAGGACTGTAAAAATCTAGTTCAATATCTAACCTGTAGAGGGCGGTTATAAGCTTAACAGTGTCTAAACTGCCTGAATCTTATAAGAAGAAGAAGAAATTCTTCATTGCTTGAGTATACTTCAACTGAGAACGTTTTAGACGCAGCTCGCATACACAATCGATCTTTGAGTAGAGAGTATGCAGTATATAGATGGTGAGTATGTAGGATGTAGGACGCTAGTATGGCAGTTCAGACACGGCCACTGAATGACAGCAGTAGAGGTAGGGAACTCAGTTAAATTATTTGTTTATAGTTTGGTGCCACCTTCTGGTAATTTCTGGGACAGCATATTGAGTAAAGTCACACATTGGACTACAATCAGACACGGACTACAAAAATGGTGGAGAAATTAAAATAAATATTTTTTTTTAAATCCCTAAGAAGTGCTATTAGTATTACTCCAGGCACGACCTTCTTTGAAAATGTTTAAGCAGATATAGGCTTTGTTGTTTGAACAGTGAAATGCCATAGAAGAAAGGTGACATAGCATTTCGGTTATACCGCAATATATAGTATCATGTATGCAAGTATGGAAGTATAAAACTAGAAACTAGAAATGTCATTTAATATTATCAGAATTATGAATAGTGTGCAGCCTTGCAAACTTGTTGTGGGACACATGGGGGCAGTGTTGATACTGAGCCTATTATGTACAGTATATCTCCTTCCCTTTATTTATTGCTACACACTCCATTTGTTAAACAAGGTCAAACACAAATATAAATTAATAACTGTTGCTAACATCTGCTGCTGCTTCTTTTTAAATGTATTTATAAATATAAATCTGTATTTTACTTTTTTACCATGTATATTGATGCATTTTAGCTTGTGTTACTTGTTTTGTGTCATGTTGTATGTACTACAGCTGCTGGATTTTTTAATTTCCCTGAAGGAACACTCCCAAGGGATCAATAAAGTGTCAATCTATCTATCTATCTATCTTAAATTAGCTGTCTGATCATATCAACATATTCTGCATAATTATTACTTAGAAAGTACCAGATTTTAATGCTGATACGTGTTCTGTTTATACTGTTCTACTTACATAAAAACAGTACTTTTACTTAGGTAGAAAGATCTGAGATTGACACATAACAATATACTGTTACTTGTCCAGCCCTGCGTTCCAAATCACATACTTTTTCTTTTTACTACAGTAGATACTAAAGTACAGAAGAGTTTAAGGGCCACAAGAGAGAAGAAAAAAATCAGATGAGGAAGATTTATTTTCATTATGTCGAGAAATGTCAAGAATAAAGACAAATACTCCAAAATGCTATTGAAGTTAGTGGGGCATCCAGGTATTTTCAGCATACTACAATTGACGTGCATGTTATGGGACACCCTAAATCTTTTTCTGACATACTTAATAGTAGGGAAGTATGGGTATTGGAACCTGAACGCAGGGCAGGTTTTTCATCACCTGTTCCTCTTTCATCCACCAGATGTCACCAGATATCCAGCAGAGCTTTCCTCCACACTGTCAGCCTGTGTGGTCCTGTTTGAAGTGTTCACTCGGCTCTCGTTAAAACACTAAATTAGCCAGTTAGTGTCCCTCACTCTTTGCATAAGTTAAAAGAGCTGGAAGTGAGTGAGGTGTAATGTGCCTCTCTGCACACAGTCAGCATAATATATCTGGCTTTGTTTGTCCCGTCACCAGGGAAACGCTGCTTTGATCTGCACTGATTGTTCCTCTGTTCAGCTCAATGTTACATGGACCGACACACAATGGATAGAAGACCAAGGTGGGACCACTGGAAACCACTGGAAACTTGAGCTACAACACCACCGAAGGAGCGGACAGTATAACAGGCAGTACAGGCAGTGGTAGACAGTTACAAAGTAAATGTACTTGAGAACTGATTCATTTGTTCCCCTTGTCATGTTGGAATCCGAGCCTTAAATTAGTCCTTATTTAATTATTTTCCTATTATATCTAGCAAAATTGTACACTCTCAAGGCCTACTTTTGAATACTTTGACCAGGAATATACTTTGACTAACTGGGTATTGAGTATCAATCCACCATAAAGGCCTCTCTTTTTAGCAGAACATTAAAAACATGCTGTCCACACAAAAAATGTAGTATATTACAAATGTTCCTTTTTACAAAAAGTATTTTGATACATTTTGAATGCCAAGGTTTTCGGAATGCATCTAAAGGCTTGTTAACATGATTGTGTTTAAAGGGTCCGTCTGGTGATTTTACTACACCATTACTTAGCCATACAAACAATACAAAGCATATTGCAGACAGGGGGTTCATTTAATACCTAAAGTCTGAAAGGCAAAACACTTTCGGACACTTTCTCACAAAAAAATAGCAACTTCAAGCCTCTGTTCTGTTGTCAGTTACAGCTGACCAGAAAGACAGAAATCTTTGCATTTAAATGACATGATGCACACAAGGAAATACACAACTGATGACTGTAAGTAGGTCCTTGAATGCATCATTTCAACCCTTGAAGAAAGTTGTGTTCATATTAGAATATTGTCCCAACATCTGCAGCTGAGGATCTTGCAGGTGTCACATCAACGTATTGTTATTGTTCAGTACAAACTAATGCAGTTAGTTTTTCAAATACTAAATACAAGTACACCTTACAGTTACTCTTTTTTTAGACAGATTTTCATTATCAATGAGAGAATTTCTCCTTCATATATTACAAAGAAATAGCTGAAACAATAAGGCCATTATTTGATGAACTGAAAATGAACAGATAACTGGTTTTTGCCTGTTTGTCAGAAAAATCAAGATATTTCCAAAACCGTTTGGGCCATTTCTCTCCAAAAATCACTCAGTTATCTCTAGTTGAAGCCCTAGAAAAACGCTATTCAAAAGAAAACTATATTCTCACTTGCTGACTCCAAACAGCCACTTATTCCCTACTGCAAACCAGCCTAAAACCAGCCTGAATACGCAGGTTAGTCATCATTTTGCTATACAAAGCCCGAGGGGAGGGGGCGTGTGTGGGGGGTCGAGGAAGTGTGGCAGTAATATAAGCAAACAGAGA